>NC_063275.1:8348208-8649672 GCF_910591885.1 Bombus terrestris
TAATGGAACCTTTGCATGGGTTAGGGTCCCAGTTAAGACCTGGACAACCCATGGATTCGAAACAGGTGACTAGACGATTGGTTTTCGATGGACAGCATTGAACAACCGCCCAAACACAGGGTGAAGGACTTTGTACAGGTGGCTGTCGAGTTGGTGGCGCTGGAAAGTTTGGCACTTGCACTCCTTCTTGATACGGATCAAGTCGCTGTGAAGAAATAGAAATCTCAAGTAGATTTATATACTGAATATATTATTTATCAGACTGCGGATTTTTATACATTCATCAAAAATTTAAAGGGGCAAAAATGCACAGAATGCATATAGTATACAACAAATATATAAAAATTTCAAAATATAGTACTCGTTGTTATATTATCGTTATTGTAGGAAAGACAAATCTTTGTATAGATTATATTTATTTATTCGTATTCATAAAAATGGAAATTTGAATATAAATAAAATACGCTTTCGTAGCATGAATAGATGTATAAAAAAATATGCAGAAATATATTAAGTACCTAGTCAAGTAGAGTACTCGTTATAATTTATAGTAGAAAGCACGAATCTCTATTTAAGTCTTATTTCTTTAATTGTGTCCATAAAAATATAAATTTCTATAAAAATTCGTACTCTAACCATCAATAATGTTTTAATTTGAATTATATCGAATTTAAATCTTGAATTTTAATAAAAATCGAGGATGTTTGGTAGAGACGAAAAAGATTTTCGTTATGGATAATAATTAATGGTAACCAAAAAATATTCACCACAGATAATGGTTATCAGTAAAAGTAATTTCTGTTATCAACACTGTCTGATAATAAATAAAAAGAAGTTTCATTATCGATAATGATTATTCGTATCTAAAAATAATTTCTATTATCGATATAGGTTATTACAGGTAAGCAAAAAATAAATGACTATTTATAACGATTATTCATAGTCGAAATCATTTAAACTAAGATATGAATGCTTATATTATATTTTAATTTCTTATATTTTTTTAGTTTGGGTTATAGTAGCTACGCTGGTATACTGTTTTTGTCAGGTCGATTCATATATTTTTTTATTTTATGAGCCAAACTATGTTCCGCATTATCCTATTTAATATCGATGTAATCAATATAGAATATATGGATAAAATTAGCTTTAAGTAGAATAGAACTATAGATTACGAAAGTGATATTTTGATTCATGATTACTCATTGATACTTACTCATTGTTAAGACTTTGACGTGTTTATATCAGCGGATTGTTTCTTAACTTATTAATCGGTAATTAAAAATATAACTAAAATAGAAATATTGTGCAATTAATAAAACAGAAGTGCATATAAGGTTATATTTCGCATCCAGTAGTTAAACATACTGAAACAATAAATTTAGCTATATTTAGACATATCTAGTATAAGAAAAGAAAACTGTATAAATTATAATCACTCTCTATTAATATATCTTGGGTTGTTCTTATATTTGAATAATTACTTATTCTTACCAATAACTCTGCATACTTTTGATATAACAATATAATAAGTTACGTGAATGTGTTTACTTTCAATTATATAATTGATTCAATTATAGAATGGAAATTAATCTTCTAAACATATTAATTAATCCATTAAATTTTTTATGGAAATGTAGATAAAAATAATGTTTCTAATACATTGTAAATTATTATAGTTTTATATAATTTTAGCCCCACTGCACATTAAATAAAACAAGTAATTTTAAAGGATATAACGAGCAATTTTAATATAGAAATTAGAAATATAATATTGTATTTCTTCATCATCTATATCATCTATGTCAACCATTTTGATAAATATTTACAAAAAACGGAGTTACTCACGATTTCGATACTTCCTTAATATGTTGTTAAAATCACCACTCTGAATTGTGTTGTGAAGGTTTTAATGCGGAGTATGTATAGTATATATGTAGTACAATATGTATAGTATAATCAAATACGTGGGCGTAGGACGGGTCTGTCCCTTATACATTAAATTTAGATTTGGGTTAGCTTAGATTTTTTTCTGGATGGGAATGCAGAGAAAAGTCTTTTGTCCACGCTTTTACTTCATAATAGACATCAATTTATAATAACGAAATTAAATACAACGTTCGAATACAATGATCTTTCAGTATTGATTATGAGTCAGCTTTTCTGTTCACATGTCATAAGAAATCAATTTTGTTGGAGTCATAAGAAACATCAATAGCACAGGTTTCAGTAAGGAAGATAGATAAGAGCATTCGATTTACTATACACTCTACCAAATGCAAATGGTGCCCGAAAAATTATATATTTTTTAATAAACGTTTTTCGAAAATAACTTTTTCAATAAAAGGCAAACACCAATTAAAATCTTTAGAACACTACTCAGGGTGATGACCTTGACAAGATACTAAAAGATTATCGAAATCGGATATGGTTCCATTTTGGAAATACTTTTTATTAACCAATCTAATAAACCATTTCTATCAAGAGAATTTATGTACTCAGAAAGAAAATTCCCATTCATCTTCCGAGCGAAATCTTAGTTATACGTATGTGTTATTATACATTACATATATTACATTATATACGTTACAAGCAAAACTTTATATCTGTGCAATGTAATATTCGTTTAATTTTTTATTGATAATGAATAGCTTCAGTGTTTAATTTATAAGTAACACATAATTAATTGCTACCTTTATAACAATTGGGAGGCTACAAATATTCTACTATAAATTAGTACTTGCATGGGAGCCATATTGAATGCGGAATTACTCCACGTTTAACGATAGCAAGCTCCCATTACTAATCGATATCAACGATAATGATGCTCGTTTCGAAAGCCTACATATGTAGATATTAGATATGCAGATATTAGATATAACAGAAATGTACCGTTTCGGTTTCATTTCTCCGAAAACGACATGTTACAGAATTTTTGTGAAGTTATGAAAACTGGATTTTGAATTAAACTTTTATGGACATGATTATACCTGGAAATTATTTGCGCGTGAATTCGCAGAAATTCTTTAAAAGAAACAGTTTATCATTTGATATATATTCGTTAATTCCATTAAAAATGAAGGTTACATGGGAAAAATATAGTAATGATTTTCTAATTTCGCTGTTTGGTGAATTAAAAATATACACAGTTTAATATGAAATAATTAAACTAAATAGATGAAAATGAGTGATAAATACATGATGTTTTATAATTAATAAGTAGTTTTAGCTTAATAAATATCAGTCTGCATGACTAACTAATGTTATTAATATTTTTTAAATGTTCAATAGAATGATACAAACCAGATGTTAGTCCCAAAATCATAAAACAAGATGTTTTTGATATAAATCTGTTCTAATCGCCTACATCCTTCAAATATAACACAACATTTCTATTGATATTCTCAAGTACTCATAAATATAATTTCTATAATTAAGAAATTTGATCTTTCACTCAATTTTATTAAATTAAAAATTATATATAATATTCATATGTAATGGATAAAATATTAAATAAAACATTGCTATGATTTCATTTCCACTACATTCTTATCTCATAATTGTGTAAGAAATTAATATCAATCTTGATTCAAATATAACATAATATATCAATAAATTTATTAATACAACATTCAATGATATCATTTTTGTCAATGTTAAATTTATTAATAGACAAAATATTCATTTATAGTTTACAATTTAGAAAATTACTCTACAAATTCATAATATTTAACTATAAAATTAACCTGTACATGTTAACAAAATATGTAGAGGATATCTAATGGGCGATTCTAGATATTAAAACGCTGAAAGAAGTTCCTATATAGGTTCCTATATTTCGTCTGAGGTTTAGTTTTCAAGTTTTTTTACTAAAAACTAGTTAATAAAATACTAATTAATAAAACAACTGACGAACCTCCATCTATCTCACTCATATTTTATATATCTCACTGTGAGACCCATGAACCGAAACAAATGATAATAGGATATCTGCTGCTTGTAACTTAAAAGTTAGCCTTAAACAGTATTTTCATTATTTTGATGCCTAGAATAGACATCAAATGTTACGTCCCTTGTGTGTTTTACAACAGCCTACATAAATAAAATTTTGAACCTGAAATAAATCTTTAATCTGTCGCTTTAGTATTACCTAACAATACCTAAATATTTAAGATATACAGGGTGGTTGGTAACTGGTGATACAAGTGGAAAGGGTGTGATTCTACGCGAAAAGAGAAGTCGAAAATATAGAATAAAAATTTTTCGTATGAGGCTTTGTTTTAGAGAAAATCGATTTTGAATTTTCGCTGGAACAATAGCTTGGCCACCACGCTCTCCTGACTTAACTCCGCTTGACTTTTATTTATGGAGCCATATTAAATCAATTGTCTATTCTGAAGAAATCGCAAGTTGCGAGCAATTGAAAGAAAAGATTATTGTAGCCTTTCATACTTTAAAACAATCGAATACGTTAGAAAGTGTTCATAGAAATTTAATTAGAAGAGCAGAAGTATGTGTTGGGCAGAATGGGCAACATTTTCAGCAATTTTTGTAATAATAAACTTTATGATTACTTCATATTATTTCATTATGTATTCCTAATTTTCCGTTACGGCAAAAACAAACTTAAACTGCAATAATATCCATCGAGACAACGATCTACAGTGAGATCCGTTATAACGAGACGTGATAAAGTGCACGCGTACCGAGCGAAAATTCAAAGTCGATTTTCTCGAAAACAAAGCCTCGAACGAAAAATTTTTATTCTATATTTTCGACTTCTTTTTTCGCGTAGAATCGCCCCCTTTCCGCTTGCACCACCAGTTACCAACCACCCTGTATAAAGCTAGTGAGTTTCATGCATTAAAATTTATTTCCTAATATCTATTAGAAAAATTCGTACGAAACCCGTATTCTCATTAAATTAACACGACATTTGGCAACCATTTCATATTTTACTAATTTTCAAAATATCGCTAATTGTCTACAGAGAAAATATTTTAAAGTTTCCTAGTAAAATTAATTAGTTAGCAAAACAATGTGTTATCTCCTTATTTGTTACTATTATTTCTTTAACTATTATTTTACCTGTTATAGTTCATCAGAAGTAGAAATCGGCTTTACTTTTTTCATTGGTTATTTTGGATAAAATGTACATGAAAATGAAATGGATCGTCCCGGATACACATGCAAAGCATGTAATGTCTAAATTCGTCTTTATGGACATATATCATACATGTACGAGCGCAGCAGGATAATGCAGAACAATTATCGAAAGTCGAGGATCGGAACGACTTAATTCAAAAGCTTGAAACAATCGCGCGCTGGAACGTTTGAATTGGAACACATTTGTAGAAAGAGAAGGCTCACCGTGTTGATATCGAAACCCGTTCTCGATAACATGTTAGGTACCACGGGTTGGACTATTATGCTTGCGCTCACAGGCAACGCGTTCAGCCTGGCCTCTTCCTGCCGTCTCCGATGCTCTTTCATGACCCTGTCACGTTCCTCCTTCTCCCTTGCTTCCTTTGCTCTGTATAGGATAAAGAGACACGTTATATTATCAACATGACTGAAAGAGGAAGCTCATTGTGCACGGTGCGACCGGCCTGTTTGTTTCATTAACGTCGCTCGACTTGCAGCGCGTTAACTCACAGCCTACTAACATGTTTCGCACGGACGAAATTTTGAGACAGTATTCTGGTTGAATATTTATCTTGTCGGTAGTCGCAGCCGCGACGACACGTAATGAATCTTACGAGACGCAATAACTGCCGCGAAATTGTGTCATCTTTTCAAGCTGTTATCCTTCAAAACCAATCTCGATGCATATAAGTGATATCACGTTGTTGCAATTTTATTGCACATTTTACGTTTTCTTTATGTTTGCAGTAAAGGAGATATTCGTGTGTGTTTTATCGCTAGAAATATAAAGTTATTGAATTGTACAGTATCGTTGGTGCGAAATTGCAACGGCGCACAGTGATTTAAACTGTTAACTGAGCAAGATGAAGTTATTCGAATTGCAAATCTCTTGGCCACATTAATTTCTTTATTTAGAGATTCCTTATCTCTATATATATCGTTTAATTTCTATTGGAAAAAAATTACATCATACTTACATTTGTAAACACTAAAATCATCAGCTAAATTAATTTGTCTTTATTACCTTTTAGTTTCATAATTAAATGAACAATATAACTCTGAGTCAGTTAATACATTTAAATGGTTATTTAACTCGAAAAAGGTCATAAGATTTTATGCCAACTAACTTCGTTTGCTTGAGATTCAGATGTTTGATATAAGATGTTTGTTAAATAAATCATTATCTAATTAAATTACTTTTATTCCAATAATATATAAATCGTTGCTTTTATTTAAGTAATTTTTAAAAATAAATGGAAACATTCTAATAAAGAATCCTTAATGATATAGAAATTTAAAGCAATAAAGAATGGAAGATGTAGTAGAAAATGATTAAAATTTTAAAATTCCGTATGATGTGACGTCGCGTGTTCACCTGCCGTTAATTGTAAATTCTAAGTAGCATACAAACCGGGATCCGATCACTGTATTCTGTTAGTTGACTAACTATCATCGAACTGTATTTCAGTAGTTACTAATAGCAACGTAACTTAACTAAGTTACGTTGTCAAGTTATGTTAAACTAATTACATTTAATATACAATGATTTCCTTTACTATTAGTAAGACATTAATTTTAGGTTTCAGACTTTTGCAATATTTATCAGGTGAAATATTTGTGGCTTCATAAGTTTCGACCGTGTTTTGAAACTTTCATTCAGATCTGTCTTGAAAAAATGAACCGGGGTGTTCAAGAAATGCCGGAACAAAGCGCAACGTACTATTAAAAACACAATCGAAATCTGATAAATTAACATATATCGAGACATTAATTCTTTCAGAAACGATGATACTAACCTTATAACATTATTACACAATTATTACATTTCAGTGGATATATGTATTTTTATAGCATTTATATGCTAATTAATTAGATCCAAGTATATTAAATTTCGTATCAATAATACTTTCGAATGATAAAGATGTTATATGTACTATAAAAATGTAGAACATAATGGAAAAATGTTTCATTGGAAAATAAGAATATGTGCAAATACTTTATATAGTCATTTATGTAAGCAATGTTACTGTATGCAAGTATATAAAAAAAGTGTTTGATTTAATTATTGAAATTAATAAAATATAGTATTACTATAATTAATAATATTTAATATAATTAACAACATTAATATACTAATTAGTAACATACAAGATAACAAGAAAAGACAGATGTAATGATTTTTTATACTGGTAATGTTATAATATTTCTTAGTATCTATATACAAAGGAGTTAAATTAAAAAACGGAGAATGAACATATTCTTTGCATTTCTCAATGTACACAGCTTAATTCAACCCATTTAATGACTAAAGAATTCAGAATTTGCACATATAATGTATTTTCCTGATCTGTTATAGACCACTTTACGCACGCGAGATTGTTTGCAAGAGTTCTAAGCAAATAGCAAATACTGCGTATCGTGTTAGGTAGTTACCATAATGGATAATGGGACGATTGTTGAGGTACAGATATTATTGTGTTCTATTTTGCATTAGAAATTAGAAAATTGTTTTATCATCCACATTGGTAATTTTGCAGATTGTTATTGAATATTTCATTTTCAACTATGATTAACTTATGAATGCAATGTAAATATATTAAATCGAGTAATAAGTTTTTTCGTGTATGTTTTAAAGGGCGTGAATATGATACATTATAAATTACAACTGGAAAGAACATCGATTTAAAACTTTCAGATTTTAAAAAGAATGGTAAATCGACTTGAAATTTAAATTACATTAAAGTATTAATATAGCATAGTGTGTATATGAAAATGTTATTGATTAATTTTAAGAGGAATTGAGCTAAAGATGTAAAATGTCTGTATAATATTTTCTTACTATATTCATATTAGTAGTTTTGTTTAAAAATAAGTTTTATCTAGAACTTATTATGAATTAAATTTAGATAAATTAGGATCTCC
Source organism: Bombus terrestris (assembly GCF_910591885.1). Lineage (NCBI taxonomy): Eukaryota > Metazoa > Arthropoda > Insecta > Hymenoptera > Apidae > Bombus > Bombus terrestris. Next base: position 8,356,276 of record NC_063275.1, read on the forward strand.
ATAAAAGCTAGTTTAGTTATTACGAAGAAAATATTTGCACCAAAAATTATTTGATATAAAAATTATGTATGTTGTAATTATAAATATAAAATGTGTACATAGTAACAAAGACAATGACTGTTATATTAAAAATCGTAGATGTGGACTTGGTTACATTGTTAAAGCTACAATAAAAGTGATAGAAAGACAACTATTTTAGCAGGAAGAATGATATATGACGGCGAAAACATTTTGAAACTTAAGTTTTAAAAACTATATGGTGGCCGTAGTGCCATAAATATTAGCAAGAGGACCAATGTGACGCAACCTACGAGTTCTGTCTGGGGTATTTATCGATTAGGAAAATCTATTGCGTCACAAAATATTCTTGATAGAGCTTAGTAACTCAGAATGTGATGTTTATAAAGACAATAAATTAGGACTTATCTTATTTTCCGCACTATGTGTGAATATCACGAAAGATTAAAGCTATAAAATAATTTATTTTAAATTTTTAAAAATTCTAAAAGAAATTTTATATATATGAACCCTTAACTCTACATATATAATATAAATTCTACATCCATAATAAAAAATCTAGAAGAGAATTTTTAATTTTTGCGAATTTATCTATATCTAAACATGTTATTCCATATTTATATTTTTTTCTGATGTTGTGTAATTTTGACTTGAGTTTATTTCACATACTTATTAATTCTATTTATTGTCAGATTTCTAGTATCAATATTTAAAATTGTTTCTCAAAGTTTTACTTGATTATCTTAGTTATTTCTCTGAACGGAATGATTATAACATAATAGTTAAATATTTTAATCAAGATCAAAAAGAAAAATCACAAAAGTCCACCGAAATCAAAAGTATTCCTAATAATATTATCGCATATTAAATTCACTAATGTGATCATAATAAAATAATTCTTATAAAAGAGGTCGGATGTCCTAATAAATAAACCTGTTGAATTAATGAAATTTACCAATTCGTCATATTATAATCTAATATCTAATCGCTAAATTTCTGACTATCTTTCTCTTTGTTCATTTCATTACTTGATATCCTCTTACCTTCGCCTTTCAGCTTCCAGTTGCCTTTTCTCTTGCTCCTGTCTTTGTCTCTCCATAGCTCTCCTGGACTCATCCAAAAGTAAATTGGCTGGAATAAGACTCGTGTCGTGTCTACCTCTATGCTCGTCGAATCGCCTACGAGGCTCATGCCTTGGTCTCGTCCTTTCAGCTTGATTTCTTCTGATCTCCGCTTCCCGCAGCTCTTTCGCATTTCTCTCCGCTTCTAACATCGTTGCTTCTTTCCTCCTTCGTTCCTCCTCGTATTTTCTCGATTGTATCCTTCTAACCTCTGCTTCTCGCCTCAAAGCTTCTTTTCTCAGCTGCTCCTGTTGCTGTCTCTGTCGCTCGAGGATTTCTTCCTCTTCGATCGTTCTAGTTGCTTTTCTTCTCGTATCATTGTAAGCTCGTGGATCGATATTTGTCGGTGCTGATGGACCATGATTTTTTCTCCCCGTCTCTGGACCTGGATATCTCGGCCGATTATATTGTCTAGCTTCTTCTAATTTCCTTCTATACTCCATCCAGTTTTTATCAGATAATTCGCTCTCTTCCGGAACACGCACTGGTTGATTTCTTCGAATGTAATCCTGTAACATACGTTCTTCTTCGAGTCTTCGTCGCTCCTTCTCCTGCCTCCATCTGTTCGCTTCTTCTCTTTGTCGATCTATTGATTTGTTGAAGTTGATCGGTCGATTACGTTGAATATATCCATCTAATTTTTGCTGATGTTCTTTTTCCTGTTGTTCTCTCATTCGTCTTTCTGTTTCTGGATTGTGTAGTTTATTTGCGTTCGGACTATTTCGCGGAGAGTACAACAAATTAGATGGTTCGTTTCTGTCTTGCTGATGTCTTCTTCTTTGTTCTTCTTGCTCTTGTTTGCGTTTCAACGTCCATTCTCTTCTCCTTTCTTCTAAGCTTTTTCTATCCTGTTCTTGCTGTCTTCGTTTCATCTCTTCCACCCACCTATTCTGCTCTCTCCTACGTGATTCTTCTTCCTGTAATCTTCGTTGACGTTCTTCTTCTCTTAGACGATTTTCTTCTCGTCTTCTTATTTCTTCTGCTTGCTGTCGTTCTCTTTCCTCCTCGTAAGTAGGAGTCCGTGTCGGAGACTCTTCGTATCTTCTACGAGTTTCTAGTTCTTGCATTCGACGTTGCTCCTCCAATCGATTTCTTCTTGACTCTTCTTCCTGTAAACGTCGTCTTTGTTCTTCCTCCAGATGCCACCTGTTTGACTGCTGCAATCGCCACCTCCTTTCTTCTTCTTCTCTCTCTTTCTGTTCCAACATTTTCTCGTATTCGTTCCTGATATTTTCTATATCAGTATTTGTTTGATTCTTAATATAATTTCGCCTCTGCGCTTCCTGCTGTCTTCTCCATTCCTCTGCTCTTTGTCTTCGTTCTTCTTCCTGTTTCCTCTTCTCCTCTTCTCTTCTTCTTTCCGCATAATTCATTTTTCGTCGCTGATTCACTGTCTGCAGCTCATCGCTAGTCGCTACCCCTTCGTTCTCTCCGAAACCCCAAAGACGTTTAGTACGTTTCCCGTTTTTGTTATCCAATTGTTCAACGTCAGAATCTTCGAACCACAATATCTTACGACGATGATTATCTCTCAACATCTCATCAACGACGGACCTCGTCACACGGTAATCGTCTCGCTTTCCTTTATTAAAATGCGAAACCTCGGCAGTCACCTTCTTTTCTTCCACCTTTCGATCTTTTTGGCCATCCGACAAGATGGTCGATTCATTGCTCGCGCTAGACTTGCCCAAGTCTCCGCGAACAGGTAATTTCTCGGTACGTCCTTTGTCCTTGTGAAAATCCGAATGAATAGTTGCGTCCATGTCGCCTCTACTATGCTTGATCCTTTTCGTGGTAGTCTCCAATTTCTTTAGCTTCAGCAGCTCGTCCATCTCTTCATAGTCTTCCTCGCCAGACAGCTCATAGTCCAGGTTCAAGGATATTGGAGTTACATCCGCCCAGGGATCCACCTCCTTTGGATTCTTATCTTTACCGGGGGAGTCTATCGATCTTTTTTCTCTGCTGTGATCAGGTGCCTCCAATCCTTCACAACCCACCTGTAACTCTGGCACTCCTCCTATACTAAATGGGTCCGTATTTGCTGGAATCTCTGTACTAAAGTCATCGAACGAGTTGGACTGTTTGTGAAGTATATTCAAACTAGTAGCTTTGTACTCGGGCGTTTTAGACTTCCAATTCACGTAGCTAGTCTTTTTAGGTGCTTTACTTTTCCCTTTCGATGGAAATCTCGTGACAGGCGTGGGGCTCAACAGAGGCTTCACTCGGAATACGTCCAATTTGTATATTTCTACGGAGCCTGGTCCTTGATCTTGGAACGTGTCGTCAGCTACAAAAGGATCCTCCAATTCGAAGGGAGGAGACAGCTCGCGCGGCGCTGATTCGAGATCTTTTGAGTCTCTACTATCAGCTTTTTCATCCGTGAAATCTTGACCGGCAAAATTACGCGGCTGCTTATCTTCGACTAAAGGTGAAAAATTGTCACTGGAACTATTCTTTGATCGGCGGAGCAGCAAGTCATTTTTGAGATATTCGGTCCCGTGGGATTGTCTCTGGAAGCCTGGAATGTTGATGTATGAGTAAACGAGAGTTATTGTGAAATGAGGTTACGTCTGGCTTGTGATCAGGTTAGTGGGGAAATGTTGGTATCCTTAAATTTTGACATAACAGGTCTATTAAGCTACTTAATATAGCTTACGTTTTGTAAATGTAAGAATCTCATTTTGTAAATTAAATGTAACCTTAAAAGAGAAAAGATACGTAACTTGATATATAAGAGTAACTTGAGACTTCAAAAAAAATATATATAAAGAAACAAATAGAAGTGTATTTAGAAAAATAAATTCTCATATTCTTCTATAAGTATAAGCATAACTTGAACATTATAATAAATGAAGAATACTGGAGTCCTATTATATTTAAGTAATAAAAAATAGTCTATAGATGTGAATGCTTAAGTATCTTATTTTTATACACAGTGATAAGACAAAGTGATTAAAAATTTGAGGTTAAATGATACTCTTCAGATTCGGAGGAATAAGTGTTACTCTATATTTTCTGTCTTAATTTGTCCATGTTAATTAAAAAATACCACAGGACAATTAATTGAAAAATAAATTATGTATACCTTTGAATACGTTAATTTTTAGGTACATGCTTATTACGTCCTGTTTCTTCTATTTGGAAAGTTTTAAACCTTCTTCTCATTACTTTGTACACTATACAAGATAGAGTGATAATAGTAGTACAATCCGATAAGATGTGATTGTATATGAAAAAATAAGTCAAAGCAAAAGAAAAAAGTGCCTCGTTCGAAACTCAGTTTTCCAGAAAATGGAGTTTGAAATTTTGTCAAGTATACTAGAACTTGGCTAATTATCGATTGAATATGAAGCAATTAGCGGGTTATTCTACATGCAAAAATAAGTAAAAATGTGGAATAAATTTGTTCCGTTTAAGGCTTCATTTTCAAGAAAATAGAGTTTGAACATGCCAGTTATGAATTGGCATTTTGCGCGTATAATAAATTTTCAAATTTAATTTCCGCGAAGACAGAGTATTTTATGAAAAAATTGTATTGCACATTTTTTACCTCTCTTTCCGCGTAGAATAACATCCTGTTAATTATTTTATTTATTCCTGTTCAGTCCGAAATTAGTGATATTCAAATTTGCAATATCAATTTTCTCGAAAATAAAGTCTTCTATAGTAAAATTCATTTTTTTGCCACTGCTATTTCCACTCATCCTGTATGCATATAATGTATATTAAGAAATATATAACAAATTTCGAAAATTAAAAGTCATTTGGGGTAAAATTCACATTTAATATGTAGTATGTTCATAATAATAGTAATTATAACTATATTTTAAGAAATTTTAAAATGCGATGTAAATAATAATTTTAGAAAACCAAATATTTCATTAAATTTCCCCATTAATTAGGTGAAACATGTCAACCTTGCTTAGAATTTGAAAGTACATTTTAAGTTAAAGTTGATAATGAGTTCAGATGAGTGTTTCAAATCATAGTGATCTAATTAATCACGGTAAGAATAGAAAGTAATATTCTAAAAGTAATATTCTAATTCTATATTTCAAGTCATGTAGATTGATGTTTACTAGTAGTTGTTTCGAGGATTAAATAACGTTAGATTGAAATTATAATGCACTAAATAACAACTTTGCATTATTATTTGTAAATGATGTAACAATTAGATTTCAAATCGAACGTGCAGTAAACAGATACTCAGCTGTAAATCACTCTATGGAAAATCTAGATGCTATGTCATTTCAAGATTTTATATTCACTGTCTTCACTATTAATTTAGAATAACTATGGATATTCACGTTTTAAATTGTTCTCATTAAAATTGATTTCAGAGTTGGTAAACGTACTCCCAAAATAAATGAGGTTCACGCGCACGTTTCACGATTATTAATGAAATAAAGGTATTTTATGGTTAGCGAAAGCTTAACGCAATGTTTACCATAAATATTTCATTGCAGATGTATTTCTAAAAATAATTGTTGATTGTTTTATTACAAACCGTTAAATTTTATAATACCGTAATAATAACATTAGTAGTAGTAAAAATAAAAAAAGAATTCAGAAATAAAAAATTGGATTCAATAATAAATATTAATCGCTAGATTTAGTACAAGATTAACAGAAGTAAAAGTTCACAATATTTTTAAAAATAAATTTTGGCTTAATATTGAAATGTTAATAAGTGATTCTGTTCCATAAGAAATTACAAAACATTTTTTAAACTGTTATTTCGAAAAATTTTGTTTAATCGTAAAGTACTACTGTATCATAAAAATGTTACAATTCTCTCCAAATCAGTGACATTTATAAGAACGTTTTTCATTGAAATTTATATTTTTAATCACTTTTTACCTTATCAGAAATAGAAGAAAATTATAGAAAAGCTGTTTGTACGAGTCTCTCTCAGAAATTTCAGTCCAAATTTTAGTTTCATAAATAAAAGTCATCTAATTCATTGCGCTATATAGCCTCTAATGCACGTTTAATAAAATAAATTAAACAGCGTTAATTTTGTATATTATTATGAATTTAAAATACTAATGAAACTTGACATTAGACTTATCCATGGAAATATTCAGCGAATAACCGATTGAAATTGCTTCGTTTACATCGTTATATACATAATAATATAGTGACTTTTATTTATTTGATGTATTTGCAGTGATTGAAACAGGAAAACGATGATTATTTAATTAGAGCTTAATGTAATGGCCTGTCAGCACTTACACTTTTTTATCTGAACTATAGTTCATCGGGATTTTCCCAAATGGTTTACCACGATGCTAATAATAACAAAATTGCAGAAAATATCAGAAATTAATTAAAACTGTAAATTTAATAATGAAGTCTTGATACATGACTTCGTTTCACCAGATCCAAGAAAATTTTTGTGATCTTGAAGAACGAATAATTCATTTATAATAAATATTTTAAGAAAATTATACTTTTTTTTGTAAATAGCTCGTCTCTCGCCTCTTGTTATACAAATATCATGCATAAAAATATCCAAACGCGCACATTTAAAAATTAAATCAAGATAATGACACTGTAAATGTTTATGCATGCATAAGGAATTTAAAAGTACAAAAATGCATGCAATACGCATAATTTATAAAAACACGTAATAATGAAGATAAATTATTATTAGTCAGATTACTGGTGTTTATACAATTATGGGAAATTTAAATGTACAAAAATATATATAATGCAATAATATACAAAACTATAGAAAATATCTATGATTGATTGCTGCTCATATTTAAAAGACGAAAACATACCTAAATATTTATAGGTTCCATTTCCTTAGGTGTATCCAAAAGATATGAATTTACATAGATATTTGTAGTGTAATTATAATGCTTAGTAATTATGATATTTTTTTTATTGCGAATACATTCTTAAAAACATAAAATTGCAAAACATTAAAGTCCTAAGGTAATTACTTGTTCAAACTACAGGTATTCCCCAACTGTCGTAGTAAGAGAAAAAAAAAATAAAAAGAAAACGACGTTTCTATAAAATCCATATCCACGAGACAACGATCTTAATAATACCCAGTTACAATCGAAATTATCGAAATAAATTATCGCGCAACATAATGTTACGCCAAAGAGGCTCGACTTTTATTCCAGCGATGAACGGTGTCAAGTAATCGCGGTTCTGATTAACTTGCATCGCGCTTATCTGAATCATACCGTAAGAGAACTTCATTATGCGTCCCTGACGTTTGATTCTCAGGGGCCGTTATATCAGAAACGAGCATGTTAACCAGAACGACATATTCCCCTGGCGTCAAGGTCACTGCTCTGTTTCTGCCATGCAGGGAGCGAAGAGAGAGGGAAAAAGCCCAGACAGTGACAGAATTAAATTGCTGATGTAACGAATGCCAGACGTACCATTAGTGATGTTTGCCGAGATCAACCTTCGCGGGCCGATCGAAAGGTCGAACGACTGATTCTCGCCAGGATTCTGATCCTTCCAGTTCGGTTGGCCCTCGGCTCTTCGATAAACTCCGTGTTGCTGGTACTGCGGGGGCAAAGGGGTGTATTGATCGAGGGTAAGGCGGGAGGGATAGTGGCTAACTGTCCCCACCACATTCGCGTACACCGCCAGCCAGACCGTGGCCAGAACCACCGTCACTCCTGGCTGCATTCTCCTACAATCAAACGAATATGTTCGTTATATTTCTTTTTTTATTCAAATACCTGCAAAACGCTTGACGTCCTCTTCCTTCATCTCTTTCTTTTTCACTCTTTCATTCTTGTTCTCTCCAGAGAGAGTAGAGCAGAGTTGTGTATTATACATATTATTTCGAACAATTATTTACATAAGAACATATTATCATTTGTAATAGTCATCGTAACAGCTATTTATCCACACAGTTCACTATTATTTATTCGAATAGTGATATACGAAGAATAATATATTTGTAACATATTTGTTTTCTTTGTGTTGCTGTTCGTTTTTACGAGTATCTGTATATGGATACATTCAGTACATAATAATCGGAGACAAAAATAAATGGACACGTAATGGAAATAGGTATCAATGAAATTCCCGTACGTACAGCTTGTTTGCACAAAGATGTTGATGTTAATTATTTAGATACTAAATAATCTATGTACTATAAAGATATATAATAAACAGAATTTAAGTGTATAATATTGGTACTAATTCTTTGATTGATACTTACTTCTACTACCTATGCGCTTATTATCCCTTACCATTCATTAATCAGAGAGCAATAAACTTTCTATTTTAATATTTGAAAAGACAGAACGACGATTGAACGATAAAACTTGTGATATGGTATATTAAAATTTTTATCTGAATAAATTCTAATACGAATATGTAAGTTATTCGAATAATATCTATTTAGATAAATTTGTCATACGTGATCTTTTAATCGTTTAGATATTTGTTCATTTCTGTGAATAAAATTTCGTTCCTTATTGTCATTCGTTATCTGTTATCGAAATAAAATCTTACTCAGTTCTGCACTAGAGACACACGAGATAGTTCGATTCATATGGTTCGCTATCGCTCTAACAAACGCGGTGAACCGAGTTGGAAACGAGGACATTCTCGTATTTTTACTACGATTTCCCGGTTCGCGAGAAGGGAACGGTTTAAACGTTTCTGTCTTCTGGAGACGGTATTACGCTCAGTTCTCTTCCGCTTCCAGAATTCTGTATCCGCGCGAACGAAACGTGTGAGCACTTTGCATCCGATGAAAATTCTTATTAGGTATTCGTGTCACGTCAAAGGACCATTTCGGCTATTTCTGAAGAATCTCAGGCTTGATCGGTTTTAATGACTGCGATATCATACGATAGCGTCACTGAATTTTGATCGGACGAAAAATGATATGTATTTTCCACATATCTTTTTTCTTCTTTGTTTTCTATTGTTTCTTTTCTCTTTCTTTATTTAAATATGAGTTAGATTATGACTTGAATGAAAGGATAATAAATTAGGTAATGGGTTTATAGAAAGATTTATCTACAAGTATATTGATTTTTTATGCTTGAAGAGATTGATTAACATGTTGGAGGTAGGCGAGTTTTATAAAGCTCGCAAAGGGATCGATTATCGCGTTTGCACGTCCTATAACACTCGATTGTAGTGGTAATTAAAAGTTAATTGGCTATTCTGTGGCCGTTGTGATTAGTTATTAAACGGGCGAACAACCTTCCGAGCGAAAATACGGGATATTCGTTGCAGTGCGAGAGACTGTTCTTTTAGGCATAAACGTTGCAAGTTACGATGTATAAATTCAAACCGAGATAATATTACATGTATATAAAATATACGTGCAGGCGTGCGCGTGTGTGTATAACTCAAACTGTATAACTGTGTGTGTGTATAACTATAAAAGCAAAATTAATAATAATAAATTAAAATAAACTTATTTTGTGAATATTAGGATATTATGTTTAATCTAAGATAAATATATATTTTATTGAGATATGATATAATTACTATGATTATTGAAATATTAGATTATTAAAAATTTTATAAATATTGAAATATTATTTACGACATATAGCGTAATGTTTATAATAAGTTTGGAGCTGTTGTTTTATCTACCTTTACTAATAAATATGTTTAAATTCAGTGTTAACATATATTTAGTGAAAACATATATGTATAACATATAAAATGGGTAGATAGAGCGTATAAGTAATTATTAAAATTATGTTACTATTGTACTTTCGTAGACATAAGATGTGATAAATAACGTTGATATTTATTCCATAATTTTATTATTTCATTTATCTAACATAAAATTAATCTATTTAGATTTATAAAATTTATAAAATTATTTTAAATAATATCAATATGTGCAAAAAATTCAAAGCTTCTAATTAAGCATGATAAATTTTATTTTTAATCTAATATTAATAATTATTGTATAATTTAATTAATAATGTAATAATATTATATAATAATTACAATTATTACATTAAAAATGAAATAAGGCCGAATGAGTTTGGAAATTCATAAAAATTTAATAGAAGCTGCTCGTTTCTATCAGAATAAACAATTTTGAATAAATGTTAGATATGTATAATATACTGAATGTCTATTTTATCGGGAAATTTTAAAATTTTATCTATAATTTAAAAAATTATATATTTGCATCCGAGGCTTTCCCTGCGTTATTTATAATGAATGAATAATCATGAGCTGGTAATAGCTAAAATAAATTGGTTAAAAATAATGTGAAACATTTTATTCATTACCGATTTATTCTGATATAACTTAAAATATCATTTATGAAGTGTTATTTAACACTTTTTATTATTAATTATATAAAATATCATTTATAGACTGCAGATGTTTGTGCAAATTAATATTTTTACAAGTACAATTACAAAATCGAGCTCAAGCAGAAATTTATTTTACTTACCAAATATTACAACGAGCACTTTACTTAAATATTTTATATATTTTTATACATTATCTCATTATGTAAAATTTTGCATATTCAAATTTTCCATAAACGTATAAATATCCGCACTCTAATCATTTACTATAACGCATTACTCGAACATATTAAACCATCAAACACATTACATGTATTCGTACATTACTTTCCATTAATCACTTCTCAAAATCAACGATTAGCAAAAATCCAAAAAGTTCTTCCCTCACAACATAAACAAACAAGAAACTTGTTACCCCTCTCGTACCAAAGAATCTGTTTCACAGATTCAACCACCACTTAATTTCGGTAATTTCACGAACTTCATGCCAGGAATGACAATGATCGTGCGTATACCAGACACCATGATCTTTCTTATGATTTGTGTTTCGATCGGTTTCATACCGGGTAACGAGATCACATTCGTCGGTGCACACGAATGCCAGCTATCGATTTCGGGACACTCGATTGCCTCTCGAAGAAGCCGTGCGCTCCACGGTACCTCTTCTCTTGGATAGGGTTCTCCTCTTGTCGCTTCTATCCTCGGGTTGCTTTAGTTGAAATTCTCCGCTTTGTACGCTCGGGGGCTAAATCTCTCCTACTGGCCGGTGGAAAGAGAAGCAACAATTGGCTCTCGACGCGTTCGAGGTGAAGGCGCAGAGGGATCAAGTGATCTTGACATACTGTCGCTGCCAGGTCGAAGTGGCTAAACTTAACGCTGGCCCGACTGCCTGTTGGCTAGCGACGTGGCGGCCCTCGCGCGAAATCGCGCGTATACAATGCTACACTTCCGGATAGTGACGTCAGATTCGCGAAGCCCGTTCTGGGGTCACTGGCAATTTCAAGTAATTGTGGAGACGTTTTGTCATCGACGCCAGGAATGCCTTCTACGACGGTATGACGCAACTACTTTAAAACCGATGTCTGACTGCGAAAATGTTATGCGATACTATAGAGACCAATATCGACTAGTACTTAACTATTCGAATTAGTATATCCTTTTTTATCTGTTACGAGATTCCTTGTATAGTTTATAGATGATTAAAGAGTGTGCATTGCAAACAACAATAAGGACGCAGTTCCAATACTTACATTGTATTTATTGAAAGAGGGAAAAAAAGCCATATATTTCATATTCAAAAGTACAAAAGTTTATTACTATATATATATAATAGAATAATTTTTGATTAAATGATAGCCGTAGGAGATCAACTACTAGATAATTACACTTATAGAAACAAAATGAATGCATTTAAAGATTGAGTGCATGAAATTATAAATGTTAACGAATGGCTTTAATCTTTTTATTACAAAACACACACCTTCCTTTATAAAATCCATTAACAATTGACTGTAAATATCATTTTGGATTTTAAACTTTCACGACGTTTATTAGATGACATATTTATAGTTCCGGTTTCGATCGTATCTTTAATAGTACGTTGTGTTTTGATTCGTAAACATTCCTATTGGAAACACGATTAAAACCCGAAGAATCACAGATAAGTCATGTAAGTATCGTCTTTTACATGAAGCGAAAACTCGACCGCTAAATGATGTTCTTTAAAATAATAGAGATTACTAATTTTTATATACATATAGTAAACAACATCATAATTGAGGATTCTTAAAGATCGTTCTATTTCTTCTTATATGTTATGGTATTCATCCCGAAAAGCATAGTGATTAACTCTTAAGAATGTCATAGAATGCCTTCCTTAGTGCAATACATACTGCGTGGGAGGTCACAAAGATAGATTATTTTACTAAGGGAATTTTTTTTGGTAGAGTTTTCGCCAACCTGGTGGATGCTTAAGAATATACATATAGCCAATGGAAGAGATATGCATACTCATAAAATCGGTTAAACGATAAAGTTTATATTTTTGAGATAGTAATTTCAAAGATATGCAATGCCCAACAAACCGATTATTACAATACTGTTATTGCTTTCCTTGCTTGTTTTTATTTGTCCTGCACACTTTGTCCAAGGGTAATAAGTACGATTTTTTAACAGAATATTATACTTTACAGAAATTTTACATTAAATAAAAACGTAAAATGTTCCCAATTACTTAGAGATCTAAAAAAACTTTCACACTTTGTTCCGATTGCCGCTTCCCTTCATAGTTTGGCAGTCTAGGGATTTGATATTTTATTCAAGCGAATATCAATTCAATATTGTTTTTCCTTTTTTTATATTTAATACGTTCATTACCATTATCACATATGTGTCATAAATGTGTTTTAAGATTAATTTATATTTAATTTCAAGCTGTAAAATGCATTAATATATGTATAACTAATATACTTAGTTTTGAAAAAAGCTAACGTCAAATTTTTCTCAGATAGTTACCGTTTATAATAGAAATATAGTGTAGTAATAAATATATTATATAAAAATACGGTAGAAAAAAGTAGTAACAGTAGAGTAGAGTAGGAAGAAGAACGTGTTTACAAAATTTTATATAAATTAAAATTTTAAAAGCAAGTTCTCAAAATACACTCATCGAAGCCGCAGCTTAATGTCTAATTTTTAACCTCACTGTATCATTTTCATCGACTATCTCTTATTGGAACATTTATATTTAGTCTTCTACACATGTTTGTATTTTTAAATCATCTCATTTTGTTCTATTAGTATACTGGGAATGTTTGTACAAATTCATATCTTTAGAGAATAATTCATGAAATCAAATCCTTACAGAAAATTATTTTATCCTCTAAATATTATAACAAGCATTTTATTTTGCATATATTGTACTAACACACATTTTCGCACATATATGTTTACATATTTAAATGTCCTATAATTATGTAAACATCTGCAATCTATTTGTTAATACAGTATATCACTACGCCGAATAGGAAACAACCTATTTATAACGATTATCAATGCATAAATTTTATCAATCAAAATTCTGTTTACCAATGGATGACTCTGTGTATATATCTTGGAATAAACGAGAAACGTGGAATTAGTTTATTGCAAACCACTGTGAGTTTTGTTTATTCAAGGTTATTGAAAGGGGAATCCCCAGAGTTTGTTTCCTGTGGCTTAGCTAAACAATGATTGTATGTGTATATTCATTACACAGAGATAATACTGACGAGAGGAAAGTAAAAAAGAGAAGGGGAAAAGACTAGAATGCCAGAATAAAAGAGCAAGAAAAGGACAAAGATCCCGTCATGAAATCTAAAAACATACATCCATTGTTCCGCCAAGGACGAAAATGATTGAACAATACACGGAGACGTTATTTAGACGTAGTTATGAATGCAGTTATTTAACACATCGTCGACTTCGCGAATTGGACCCGATTATATGCTAGCCATTGCACATTTTTTGTAAGCAATGTGTAGTAACATTCTTAGATTTAAACATTCATATATCTTATACTTTATATTTTATTTGTATTTGTATTACGCTTGATATACGACTTATATACAAGATACATGAAAGTAAAACTACATTACACAGTTCAGTATTTTGTTAAAGTATGATAACATGTATGCATATGCATTTATAGAAAATTTGGATGTACAAAATATATAAAATATTCAAAATATAGTACTTGTTATAGATAATAGAAATATTTGTATATATTTAAATGGAACAAATCTTTGTACCAACTCTGCTTCTTTATTTATGTTCATAAACACGTAAAGTATAAATATCCGCAATCTAGAAATAATATCTTTCTTCTTCTTTTTCTTTTTTTTGTAACAGTCACCGATTTCCTTCTTAACGCTTTTTGTTTAATTTGTTTTGTTTTACAATTTTATCTTTATGTAAATATATATTTTCTTTAAGTTAAATCGATGAAGCTAAATTTTTTTCGAAATGAAAAAATGCCTCATTTAATTCAAGATATTAGATCCTAGATTTAAGGCTTACATTTTGAAAGATTATTTCTTAAATATAGCAAGTTTACTTTTGTAAGAATATTTCAATCAAACTTTTAAAATGGCTTAGAGTTGAAGACACCTTTCTATTTTTTCTCTTATGGCGAGGAAACTGTTTGTTTACATGAAATTATATATTTAGAAGCATATTTTTTAATATATCTCCCTGTTAAAGTTCAACACTGCTATGACTTTGCAATTATTCTTCCAATAATCGTCGCTTATAATTTAAGCGTAATAAATTTAGGGAAGCAGATGTGTTGCTTTAAAAAACTTTTCGCCATAAATCTTACGGCCAGTTAACCAGCAGTACTGTTTTGATGAGCGAAGCTGAAAACCAAGATATTTAGAGCAGAAAGTATTTTGTAGCAGCAAAGGGATCTTGACGGCGACGTGAGATTGATTAGAAACAAAGTTCCTTGAGTGTAGAAGATAATTTTCCTTTGTGTTATTATTCATCAGAATTGTGTAAGATGATGATGAAATGGAATTGCGGTGAGAAATTCGACAGGGGGGCGGAATTGTGCGGGAAATGAGTCTTCTATGAAATATAGTCTAAATTTATACCGACTAAATTGATGGTATGGTCTTAAACAAAGAGATGAAAAATGTTTGAGTAATTAAACGAATTTATTACTTATTTTATACGTACTTTAAATGTATATTATTCTGAAAAAAATTTATCTAAAAGATTTTCATCTATAAATTTAGAAAAGTCTATATATATATCCCGAAAAGTATGAATGATACGAAAAAATGTTTCAAACAAAAATTTTATATCAAGGGGGACATACCCATACCCTGGTCTATTTGACTCTGCGATAGTTTGGAGCTTGTGACAATCATGTTAAAATTTTTAAATGGGAACCTACAATTTTACAATATATATTTCTGTAACTAATGGTAAAACACTATAGACTTGTATCTTTCACACTATCTATTATGGAGATATGAACTTCTATGTTCGACATGCCGTATGCCGCGTTGTACCCTTCATAATGATTATCAATTACCATTTGCGAGGACATCGTTTAAGTTAATATTTAAACATCATTTAGATTCTGTTATGTAATGAAAGAATAAATATTTGGTACATATTTCCGTTATTTTGTATCACGTTCATTTAATGTATTGCGAATATGTATAATATAATTACTATTTTGAAACATGGTAGTCAAGAATGAAAGTATCTTATTATTTACTTCACTCTATTTTGTGGTGTACTTTAAAGCTATGCTAGTATCACGACCGGCATACTTCAAATCCGATGGACCGATGATGGAGATAAAGATGTGGCGGCCTTGGTGACAATGTATATCGCCGAAGTGCCTAATGAATCATCTATATCCCAATGGTCCTTCCACCGAATGTTCTAGAAGCGTTGCAACGGTCACGTACCCCTACAGGGTAGTGGGGATATTGAGGGATGACAAATAAAGAAGAAACAGATTCCACCGAAAGTCAAATTGTAAGAGCTTCAGTCTTGGAAAGTCACGGCCGGTGCTCAGAACCAAATCGTAGTCAGTGTAAACTCAGAGTACAAGAAATAAATTCTCTTGTTTTCTTGTTACCTTTTATTTTTCTTTTCGTTCTAGCTACCCCTTTTTTATTTTACGTGACACTAGATAAGGCTTTATATACGAATCTATATAAAATTTTAATATTTAATTCTAATCTTTATAAGAAACTTTTATTACATTTTACAATTTTTATTTCTATTTTAATGCAAATGAAGAATTTTATCATAAACTTGTATTATAAAGATATCATCGTCTAAATGAGTTTTAATGATACTTAAAAAATCATAAAAAGATCATTAAAAATCAGATCTAACAAAAATATAATTTCTCTTTTCTAATTATTTCAAATGATGCTAAATTTAACGTGTTTTATTATAGATTATATTTTTAATTGCATCACTTTCAATAAAAGCACGATTGGAATCTTTTTTAAATATTTCAATCATGAGCTCCATAATGTGCTACCTTATTAGACACACTCTTCCGGATGTCTACTCCAGAGCAATTAATCACTGTCGGCAGAATTTTTGTAACTTGAAAAGAAAGTTTAGACAACATAATTCCTTCATTGGTCGCTTCTTGCAGACTAGGATTACATCATCAACACGCACAATCGGAAATAAAGCATCCAAATTCCAGTAAAGCTCCAAGTCCCTTCAAGTTTTAATTCTTTTAACAGTTAATGAACCAAAAAATAAGACGCAAAAGATAAAATAAAATATTAACAAATATCTGGATTTAAAGATGTTTATTAAATAGATGATATTTATAAATATGAAATTTAGCAAACGACAGGTATTGAGGCATAAACAAACATAATTTTATAATATTCTTGTCTTCTATAATGATATTCTAATAAATTTTCCATAAAATTCGCTGCAATTTTATAATCTGCGTTACAATTAATATTTCATATTTGTATATTTGCTTATTTTTATTATTTATTGGTTTTCATAAAAACGTTTTTGCAATTTGACAGATATAAGGATTATAACAAATAATCGTTGGTAATTTTATAAAGTCTAAATATTCTTGACTTAATTACGAGTGAACTCGTAGTAATCATTTCAACAGTGAAAGATGATGTAACATAATGATAACAAGTAATACCAATAGCAAATTTAAATAGTAGTATTTCAATAAAGTCTAGATATAAAATTTAATGAAGATAGAAGTCAATAAATAAACTGAATATGACAGAAAATAAATAGACACATAGGTAATTAATAGCGTAATTAAGAACATTCCACAAATTTTATGTATATAATTGTTTTCTTTGCACGTTCCATATCATATCAATAATTACATAAAAAAGGTCTAAAATTCTCGAAATTCTCTAAAAAGTTTAAAACAAATAAAAAAGTTATAAATGAATAAAATAAAATAGTCATTCATCACAAAGAATACACACAGTTCGGTAGAAAAACAAGATGTTATGAGTGATAAATGAGTTTACTATGACAATTTGTTATACAACGTATGGACTTGTTCTTTGAAGATAGATTAATATATATTTTAATAAAAGTAATGTAAATAATTTACGTATCTTGGATTACCGCTACGCCAAGTTGCGCGACATCTTGATTTTTCCTTTTCCTCTTGGTGTCCCACTCGTAATTATCTTCCACCTTAACGGTACAGGAGTTAAGAGGTTTTAATTTTTGCTGGGAGAAATGCAACATGGAATTGAAATACGCGGCTGACACGGCAAGATTATCAGCTGGAAGAGAGCCACTTGAAATATAAGCGTATAATTATATGTCGGAGATGAAAGAACACCGGAACCTTCCCTTTAGAACTTTGGGAAGAGCCCTTAATATTGTAATCTAGATTCCACCATAGCCGTAATTATGAAATTGTTGTCATTCGATCTAACTGTATTTATTTGAGATTTATGATAGTGAGCTCGGGCTCGAGGCGATAACCGGTCGCCGAACGTAACCGCGGTCAAGGGATGAAAGTTTTGTCTAACAAAGGCATGAAGTAACTCTATAGCTCTCCTTAAAAGAAATAGTTGGGACGGTGCACGACAGTAAACATTTCAACGATTTCTGTCCCGTGGCTCGCCACATGCAGACTTTGTCCTTCGGATAAGATAATTGCCAGATGTCAACGCATCTTCACAGTATATGTTTAGTTGGCCGAGGGCCTATTATAAATCTTAAGTTTCAGTTATATAAAGTCCTTCAAACAGACAAATAGTCTTTGTCCCAACTACAGGAAGATAAGAGAAATCTATCCTTCCGCGAACGACGCTTCCCGCTAGCAACTTTTCCTCGAGGGCTGTTAGCATCTTTTCCTAACCACTGATATGGAGATTGACCAATTAGCAGCAACGCCAATTTCCCTCACCTTCCGAACGAAGGCTTTCCTCGACGAATCCGAGGATCTCGTGTCCTTAGACACACCCTATATAGTTTTTCCTCGGTGGCATCATCGGGACGGAGAGTCATTCTCTCGTGCGATCTCATCGACGAAAAGAGTAACGTCTTTCCGATCAGTGAATATTTCACGTTTTGTTAACAAAGAGTGAGACTTGGACTTTGTGAGAACATACATCTATCATCCCATCGACCGCGGATTGGTTATTGAGCCTAGGATCATTGTCATTAGCTTCTCGAGTATCTAATTATCGCGATTATTTGTCAAATTCTATCATAATCATATTTGCACTAGTAAATATCTCCTCTATTGCATAATGATAACGTCTAATGTAAATGGGGATTCGTTTCATGCCCTTAACCCTAATCTTAACGTCAACCCGACATATATATAGAAAAAGAAATTCCTTGCGAATGAGTGCTCAGAGCAACAGCAATATACACGTCGATGCATGTTTATACGTAAGTAGTTCGGAGAATTTTGAATTAATGTAATAGATGAAATTTCTTCATTGATATTGGTTAGATGTAAAGCAATTATTGGCGTATCCCGTTTCATTTCTTTTATTGAAAATAACAGGAAGTTGCCTCTAAAATCAAAACTTCGAAGATAATATTATTAAACATCTTAATAACATTGTCTTAAATACTAATATTATTTTAATGGGTTAATAGAATTACGTATATAGAAAATTAAGACTTTTAGATTATTAAAACTATTCTTTGCAAATTTTTACATTCGTAGATAAGTTAACTAAACATTGCGCTTCTAAATTATCGCATAGATTCTACAGCAATTGAAACCAAAAGCAAAATTACTTTCCAAATATATTTCATTTCAACTAATTTTCCTTACGATAAGGAAATTGTATATTACAAAAGAAGATACCCTTTCTCCAAAAATTGAAGCGGAACACAATCTCGTTACAAATATTATACAGCACAGCTATAACACTATTCGATACCAGTTAATTTTCGGCCACAAACGAACTATTGAGATTAGGATGATTGATGCAAAAAGAAAAGAGCACAGCCACAACACTTAGGACGAAGATAATTAAAACAGATGGTCACCATAACTTCAAAGATTAAGAAATCTTTGTCAAGCCAATTGGTTGTCCCAGCATGTCGCAATGTTGTATATAATTGAAAATACCAGTTGAGGGAAGTAAAAAGGAAGATGGTGGAGCAACTACGAACGCAAATTTAAATCGTACAATTTGTCGCGGTCGAAGAAATTAAAGTTACTTTTAAACACAGAGGACGATTCGGTTCAATCATAGCCACCCAGAAGCTTTTTCCCTTTTTTTTCTATCTATATTATTCGCTATCTTCGAAATCTTTTTCTCCCATCGCTTTCTCCTCAATTGCCTTCCATTTTGCTTCTAGCGTGCCTCGTGGCAACGAGATGGAATATTACGATCGAGGATAAACGATAATGGGCGATCAAATTATTACGAATACTTCGAAATTACTACTTATTTGAAGTCTAATTACAAATAAAATTGAAGATACACTTTAAATGAGACGTTCTTTTTATTATAAAACATATTATTATATCTTTAATAACATATGACAATTATATTTAAAATCTTTACAATTTCCAAAGAATATACAGACTGCTCGATGCAACAAATGATTTCAAGAGTAATACATTTATAGAGTCATATTTCTTTTACAAGTCCAGTTTGTTTCAGAATTGCATTAATTCTTTTAATAGAGATGCATATTTCTGTGAATAGTAAAAAAGTATTGAGAAGAAATGGAGGAAAGTGATTAGTTTAAATGGTGTTTTATCTTTAATTTTGTAGAAGTTATCGTATAGAAAACGAGGACAGACAAAGGGTGATACTCTACAATGAAACTTTTTCTGAATATACCATGTGTGTTATATGTATCAGCAATACTATATGATAAAATGTAGAATTGTGTTGTAAAATCATTTTCGACGTGCATGAAAACGTATGACAACAAATGCACTAATGGGATGAGAAAATGATTTTATTATAGCAAATTTATAAGAATATTATTAAATTATCGAATATAATCAGGTTTCAAACCCAATAACGACTCTTAAAGATTTTGATAGTGTCCTAATAATTATTTAGGTTTGCTCGTTATTGATGTTACTACGCTATCCAGGGATCCTAATACTTATCGTCGCTCTGGTCCTTAACTGTTCTGACTTCATTTAAAAAAGAATCTTATTGACATAAAAAATACAAATTCGTGATAATGTGAAAATTTTACGTAGTAAGCAACAAATATTCAATTTTTTTTAATCCTAACTCCAGACAATAATATTAAATTTCATAAAGCTTAAACTCACTTTTTCAGTTTACAAGCCAGTGAAAAAGGAACAGTTAAGAATAAAGTACCGTTATGAAGAAAGCGTGTACAAAGTCTGATATATGTACATATGTACATTAAATACACGAAGAAGAATGTATTTTGTACATCTCGCTATTATCGAAATCATAATATCACTGAACATGCAAAATATGTATGTCCTTCGTGTTCATAATAATTTGTTTACTCGCTGTCTTTTTTCAGACCGAGACCCAAAGCAGAAAATTGATAAATTCGTGCTTATTATAAGGTCGTGTCGTAAAAATCGACTTTAGATCGTGATTAATTTCGATACTGATTTACACGCATGTCCGTAAGCGACTATGGAAAGGGATCAGCGATTATTGAGCAAGTGTCAATTGGATGATTGAATTCTGTAATAAATAGCTAGCTTTGTATTTATTGAGTGTGATTTGCATTTAATCGAATTATGTAAACGTAGCACTTTCGCATTTAAAATATGAAGGTGTGTGATCAATTGAAAATCTTTTGTGATATAAAAATGTTAGTTTTTGTAGGAGTCTCAAATTCTAAGAAGTTCACTGGTATAAGTATTGGAAAATATAGTAGTAGGTTAGTTATCTCTTTGGAACATAGTGAGATAAAAAGTATCTCGCCTTTTTAGTACTTATATATGCACAGAGGCTTTTAATATATCCCACCGACTTCGTTTTGTGATAAATCTGACTAATACAAAAAATATGTATATACTAATTCGGTCAGTACGTGTTCATAATTCACCTAGAGCGGTATTAATCTTAAATAAAATTTCTGTACCATTAGTCTTCTTTGTTTTAAAATCCTATGCCTCAAGGAGTTATTGGAATTAATTATAATACATGCTCTTCGAAAAAGCAATTTTTTCCTTATAATCAAATAACTTTGTTTTCATATGAGGAAATATTATCTATTTCGTAATATTTTATAGATACTATGTAATATTAAGCAGGAGTAAAAGGTTTCGGATAAAAATGCAATAATATCTTTCAGCTTCTATTCTCGTTTTCCAATTTTTGTTACAAGGCACTACATAATTAATCAGTGGTCCATTAATCGATGTTTTGATAATCGAAATTCCATTATAATTAAAAGATATGTATATATAAAAAGTTTTTACATGCAAAAGCTGAACAAAGAATGGGAAATAAACATATTGGGGAAAAGGCTACACGTGAGAATAGCGAAAAGAATTTTTCATTATGATCTCATTGAATACTTAATTTATATAAAAATCGAAATTCTAGGATAATATCATACAAATTTATGTTATTTTAATATAATTCTTCGAATATATACAATATTAAAAAAAAGTATAATTCAAGTATATTTCTGTAGGGGCACACGAGTCAGAGGTCAATTCAAATCATGTTGTTGTTTTGCCTCGGAGTATCAAGATCGTTAGGATACAGGTAATGTAAAAATAAATAAACTCCGAGCAAAACAATGTCGTCGCTACGTGCAACCGTCGAACAAAGACGAATTTGAATTTTCCGACTCTCCCCCGAGCAGTATAAATAGCGATCGCAAGAAAATGAGTTACAGTCAGTTGTTGATCAGTTATCAACCAGTTATCAACGAATTACCAGCGATTTAATTAACGAGTCATTAGCGATCCTATTTTACGACTGATACACTGTCTTAGCAAATCGGTTAGTACGAGCTTCTTTGCGAACATTATCCGTATACTAATTAATCATTTTAAATATATTCGGCTGTTTCAACAACGAGCAATCTCGCCCATTAAACCTCACCAATCAAGCATTCTCTATGCATAAACCTCTACATTTCTTTAAAATTTAACTCGGTGAAAATATTGTAATACTTTTTAATGTCGTATAATTCGAAATATTGTTGCAAACATTTTATATAAATTACGAAATTAGCTATTTAAGTATTTTTAAATTAAATTTATTACGTAAAACAGTACATATCTTGATAAATACAACCTATATTTATACTAAAAATTGTTTAACTTTGAATAAAGCTTTTGAGAGTTAATATTTATTAAGAAATGTTTCAATATTATGTAAAATTGATCGTAACAATATAGAATCTACATATAAATATCAAAAAGGCATATTTTAGACATCATCATTTCTATTCCAAAGCAACCATTAGTAAACTATCAACTTATAAAATTAAATTCTCCTTACAGTAAGGTACCAACAAATATCAAGAGTATCTGATAAAATATTACATTATTTTCATATGATGTATATGCTTTCAGGAGTCACGTTAGGTATCAAGTTCTCTGATTTTAACATTTCTTAAAATTCTGATCTTAAAATTCTGTAGTAAGTATGTGTATCTTTAGATTATCTACAGAATATATTATAATTTTTCCTTATTAAAAAGGTGACAAAAATATAGTTTTATGGTAATCTTAAAAAAATTGATACCCATCACCAATCATTTTCTCAGTTTAGTCAGTGTTCAAACATCTTAACAATTATTGCATTTTCCTCTTTTTTCAGATAAATAATAATATATGGCTATTGTTATATATATAGTTTATATCTTCTAATTGTACTGCCAATATTTATATACTAATTGTAATATGCAAAAATATGTATATGTGTAAAAATGTATTATAGAACAAAATGGAACAAGTCCATTTTTACGATTTTTCTGATTTTAACGTGATTCAGTAGTTAAACAGGAGAATAATATGTCAAATTTAAGAAAGTGAAAAATTTAAGAAATTTAAGAATAGTTGAAAAATACACAATCTTTTGCAAAAGAACCAAGCATATTTCTGATATTAAAACAATCGATACTTTTGGAATGTTTAGGAGGATAAAGAAAAATTTTAAAAGTTTAATGTGCCTTGCTTATTTCTAAATTACTGTTTTAGTTTAAATGTGCAAATAGAATTGTTTATTTCAAAACGTGACTTATACATATTTCAAATTCTTCTCCTGTAGGCTTCATAGGATGTATACAGGTTACAGTAATCGTTATAGTATTTGGCAGTTGAAAGAAATCTTAATTTAGGTTCTATTTCCTTAGTTACGTTTACAAAAATATGCATTTACATAAAAATCCATAGTCTACTCTTAACTTTATTAATAACTTTCCCATTTCATATTTCACAATTCTGAAATTTTATAAAACATCTATTTACATTAACTCATTAAACAATTCAAAAATTAGAAAATTATAGAAAATTAAAAAATTTCAATTGTACAAATTTCAATTGTAATATGCAAAAATGTATAATGTATACAAAATATAAATATATACAATATATCTGTATAATATATACAAATTATAATACGTAGGTCGTTATAATATTTAGTAAGCGAAACAAATCTCAGCTTAAGTTATATTTCTTTAATTATGCTCGGTTATATTTATTAATTTATGCTTTAATTATGCTATTTGTTCCAATCTCACTCTCATTAAAAGTAATAACCAAAAGCACTTTGAATACTTAAGGAAACTTCTAGCGTACATTTAGAATGAAAAACGACACATATCAAGGAATTTTTCATAGCTTTCCCAGAATAAAAAATTGTTAATAACAAAAATTTAATAAACAATAATAAAACAAAAAAGATGCAATGGGATCTAAAACGATTTAAAAGATGCAGTGAGCTTAATAACATTAACTATTTCATATTTTACATTTTTAAATTTGTATGTCTTGTTCATTCATAATTGAACTATACAAAAACATCTCGTACTAAATCAGTATTAAAGTACCGGAAGAAAAATGTTTTACTTTATGCTTCTTATGCTTCATTAGCTTATGCTTAATATTTCTGTGTTACATGTGGATTGTCTTAAAAAAAAAAAAAAAAAAAAAAAAAAAGGAACGGGGCAGTATTCTACGTTTCCTAGAATGCAAAGAATTGAAAGTCCTCCCTGTATACTTTCATAATATATGATCGAATTGGTTCGTGACCTACGGGATACGCATATAAATCTCATAGTCAACGAGCATTGGAATAATAATACTCATGGGTCTGATAATAAAGAACGGCACGATAAACTATACCGTTCTGTCATGCGCTCTTATCGATCGAATCCGTCTCTGCCTGACTTTTCAGAGATAACGTACTGAAATGTTGAAATGTCATTTCGCACGAATCCTGTTGCCAGAATATACAAGATGACACCAACGGGGGACGAGTTTTTCTTTCGTTTTATTTTATCACGAACAGGACGTTTTTGTTACTATTTATGACAAATAGTCGAGCTATCGAGAGTCATTCGAACGCAGGATTTTTTCGACGCGGAGTGACTTTGATCTGGCATTGAATATTCGCAAACGATATCAGCCTCGGATCCTGTCTGAAAGTATTTAATAATCAATGTACAAAAAGATATAAAATATCGTATGGCTATAGGTTTATCGCTTTTCATTCTTTATCGAGATCGTTAATTCCTTGTAACTTTATGTAAATGTGTATTTTGTTACATCCTATTTTAATACATTTATATTCTGTTATCTAATTTTTTCAGAAGAATCTAAACACACATCTTTTCTTAGTTTGGCTCAGTAATATTTCAACTTTGTACAATTTTCCTTCTGGTCACAGTAAATCATTTTTGAAAGATTAATGATACATGTCGCTGCTTAATAATCGCTGCGGCATTAATAGTGGCACAACTCAAAATATTTCAAATTTGCTTTTACCGAATAGAGGATCTATATTATGTTCCTAATTTTATCGTGTAAAACAGCATATTTATGATTCCATTCGTTTTGTTTCAGGGGGAGTTATATTAATAGGGCCTGTACCTACTTGGTATTTTCAGAAATCTAAATTTTACTAAGCCTCTCCTATAAAATTTACATTTTTAAAGTTGTGACATGCCAAACAGCAATGTATGAATCCTATTTTTTATAACCCCTTTGAAATGTGGATAATTACTAGGAAGAGTGGCGACTTCACCAATTTCAATGATTCTGAAATATGTCATCAACATCAGCATTCTGAACAACTTCTTTCTATACATATAACCGTCGCTTGGTCTTTGCAAAATATTCGCAAAAAATTTCAATTAAATTTAAGTTACGATTACATTTCATTCTGGTGTAGGCAGCCGCATTTTTATATATTCAAACCTAAACTTAACTCATTCACGAGAGAGATAACTATTTTTAATACTGTATAAATATAAGAAAAATCAATAGCTTATAGGTTGAGCCAGAGTAATATCAGGCTATCATTAAGCGCTTAGCAATGTTAGCCTGAAACAATTTTCGATGAATCGATTAATACAGGAGATGTGGTATTTTATTCTAATTTTCAATTACTCAAGAGTGTAACAATTATATCTATCGTCATTGATAACTTATTTATAGAAAAAGACTTATAAAATGAAATGTTAAATAATACATATGGGTAATATTAAACATAAATTGCTTCATAGTTTGAAAACTAAAGCCGAACGGCTATTATATGTATAGGAAACAGGTGTGCATAATATTGACGATATATTTCAAGGTCATTGAAATCGGTCAAATCGTCGCCATTCTCAATGTAATAGCCGAAATTCCATTTGCCAAATATTGTGTTTAAGGTTTACAGAATTTCTTATTTACAGATGAATTTTACGCATACTCTAATCATTTTGACTATGTTTTACAAGATTTTTATGTATGGTTAATTATGCTTCGTATAATTTCCTTTCGCAATGAAATAAATTTAATCTTTTACAGTAAAAAACTTGAAAATACATTCTTTTCTTGTCTCTTTCTTTGTAGATTAAAATGTATTGTAATTTTTGTAATTTGAGACATACTTTGAGACATATTGTCACAATGAAGTTTATTAACCCCTTGGCCTATAACCACGAGCGAGACTCGTGGCAAGGGACTTGTGCCATAAGCGAAAATCACGAGTCAGACTCGCGGTAAAGAATTTGTGGCATAAACGGAACCCATGAGTCTGATTCGTGGTAATTTACAAATTGCTAGTGATTCATTATCCACTTTGAAATGATAAATTGTAATAATAATAATAATGTAATAAATAAATGATAAAATGATACATTTTGCTCCAGTTCGGGCACACGGCTGAACAGATGAATGGCACGAGGCGCGACCGAACTTCTTGCTTACTATGGCTCGCGCGATCGGCAGATAGCGTGTAGGCCAAGGGGTTAAGAATCTGTATATCTTAATTGAACAATTTTTACACAAAAGAATTTATGTATGAGGACTTGGACTGTGGAAAATAGGAGAGTAGCTTAGACAGGCAAATTGATGGCGATATGCTGCCTGTTCGATAATTCGTATATAACAACTTATATATACATATATTTTACGTTCAAGAATTTCTGATCACATAGTCGGATAATCGGGAGTCAGCGGCTCAATGCGACGCGGCGTCCTAATCGGTATCTGGATAATCAACGTTCCACTGTCATTACACGTTAATTGAACGAAGAGATATCGTCGTACGATCATATGAGAAGATGACATATTAATTGATGTACTACTGTTCGTTTGAAATCTCACATTACTTCCGCAAATTATCGAAGTTAACTATTTCCCCTCATAATGATTCACATTCGTTAGTTTTGTTGTATTGCCTTTGTAACGGGTGTTAGGATTCGTTTTAGTTTCTTGCCAAAGGTAAATAATATTTTAATTCATTATTTAAGTTCATAATTAATCATCTCTACAATCTGTAACGTTTTTGTGTTTCATGTTTTATAAAGTTAAAAATGATCTGATATGATGAACAGTATATATAATACAGTCATATAACTATATATATATAACAGTTATATGACTGTATTATTATACTGTTCATCATATCAGATCATTTTAATACAGTCATATAACTATATATAACTATACTATACTATATATATACTATATATAACTATATAAGATTATTTAATACAGTCATATAACTGTATTATTATACATATTATACATATATTATACATATATTATACATATGTGTTCAACAAATTTTTATTTTTTCCCGATTTTGCAACCTTCATTAGGTGATTCTTGTAGACTTCTGTGAGCTAAACACGAATCTGTAAACCGTTTTTTCTTAAACCCCATAGTTTCCGAAAAAATCAATTTTGCGAAAAAGCGAAAAGGTTTGGCAAAACACGTGGCGGCGGCAATAGTTAACGGCTAGTTATCGGCTGCTCGTGTTTGGCGGTTTCGTTATGCCCAGTGGCAAACGAGGCATCCACCAACTTTGAGTACTGACAAAAGTTTACAAGAATCGCCTATTGAAGATTGCGAAATTAAATACCTGTTGAAAAATATTATTAAGCTAGAAACAGTATCTTTTAATTCTTTTAACTGGGGATGAAAAACTAGTAATGAAGTAGTCTAGAAATTAAAATTAAAGTTTTACATTTAAAATCAAAGTTAAAATTCAATGATGTCCGTTGAAGTAAGTTCCTGTGAGGATATGTAGTATTTAATTTTGCGATAACATGATGTTTAACAATATAAATACTAAAGTTTGATAGGTAAACGTTATATCCAAAGATCATAAACGAAAAAGATACTACTTAAATATTTTTTAGATAAATGACCTCTCTTTAAACATTTACAAATGCTCCACGCTATTTGAAAAAAAGTTTGATTCCTTTACTAGTAATAAGTAATTATTAACAATAAAAGAATTGTATAGGAAGACTTGTAGTATTTTACATAATTACAAGTTTCACGAGAAAAAGAGAAACGTGTATGAAGCATTAGTTCGAATTCGAAGCATAAGATGACCTCATGTGTGAATCTGCTCATGATATCGCGATTCATAATTGAGTTAGAACCTTCTGAAAATGCGAATCGTTTCTTAATCGGTAGAATATGATCACATATAGGCAGTGTTTTCCACAACCACCTAATTCGATTACTCATAACTACTTACAAGAAGATTTACAGAATTAAGTTTAATTATTATTCCAGTGAAGGAGCAACGGGACGGGCGCTTAATTGAGATAACGATTATACTTTCGTAATAACACTACTGACACTCGCTATCGATTTTTATTTGATCACGTACATAAGTATATTGTGATGTTCATAGACATACAACGTTAATATTAGTTTCTTCTCCATAAAAGATAACTCGAAGAAGAACTTTTATTGAAATATTAGAAATGCTAAAATTTTTAAAACAAACCAATCTTTCCCAAAATTTAGAACACTCACACTATGACTTCAATTGAAAGTGAAAGATAGTACGTGAAGTTGAAGTTTTACTTGAGAAACGACAATATAATATAGTACTATAAAATCAAATTCGGTTGCTTGAAATAAATAATTAAAGAGAAATAACGCTATCGAAGGTTACTAGTTTGTACTGGCACGACAGTCAAGCAGGATGTACTTGCTAACGGAGCGATTAGTGTTGAAACTAATTGAAGGTTGACGATGGTCGAGGGCGAGATAAAAAGTGTCACCTAATTAACGTGAACGGTAGCAACGTCGCTAATCGATAGTTTGTGATCGAACTAAGAGAGATTACTTATTAACGACGGATGATCCGCATAAGCTAATTCACCATATAGTTAGGAGGTACTTCATAAGGAGAGTAATGTAATTGTCGGCGAGCCTCGTGACGAGCAAATAAAGGATTTCACATGATTTTATTGCTGGACGTCCCCTTTTACGAATTAACTGATGGAATAGACAAACGAACCAACGCCAAGAAAATTAACTCAATCGTACGACATTTCTCCATTAAACTATGCCGCGGTGTGGTAAAAAAGAATTAATCAGAAATATTAAGATAAATTGTTAGTGATTGTGATAGTTCCAAAGTTTTTCCAAATTGATCATTTACAGTAGCATCAACTACTTTAATGGAGACTACAAATTTTTATGTATTTATGTGAATTTTAAACGTCAGAAATGTACGGAATGGACATAATACGCAATATGTGAAAATATATATAAAATATCCAAAGTGAACCATTCATTATAACATTTAATGGAATTTAATCGATGAAACAAATCCCTATGATTCTTTAACCGTATTTATAAAAACTTTATTGTGTATAAATTTAAACCCGTTATATAACATCACAATCGCGTATAAAAGCACATTTTCAGTTAGAATTATAATTGACTTTTATGATTTTTAGGACAAATTAGTTTGATCTCAAAATTTTTTATAAGCATAGTGCTCGAATATATTTTTTACAATATCTTTTATATAAGAGAAAT
Organism: Bombus terrestris; assembly: GCF_910591885.1. NCBI lineage: Eukaryota > Metazoa > Arthropoda > Insecta > Hymenoptera > Apidae > Bombus > Bombus terrestris. Next base: position 8,386,167 of record NC_063275.1, read on the forward strand.
TAATATTAAGATATAACCTAATAGTAACATATTTGTGATAGTGTATCTTTCGATATTAAGATAGTTAGAGTTACTTCTTGCTAAGTACTTAGTTTAATAAGATTATGAATATTTTAAGATTTTCACGAGAATGTCTTATGAATTAAAATGGATTTCATCATTATCATTTTACCTATAAAAGTGGAGAAATATAAAAACATTAAATATAAAAATATTAAAATTAATCAAAATTATTCACCTGAATTTTTATTTTCGTGAAAAATTATAGCATAATGTTGTTTAATTTCACTTTATATGATATAGCATCATACAACTGTTTGCATTAATATGAACTCAACTAAACCGAAACGTCAAGTGGCTATTCGTAAATATACAGACTTAGGCGTATATTTATGTATCAAGTTTTATAGTAAAAATGAGTGTCAAAAATATTAAAATATTAAAAATATACTGTGGACACCTGTGTCTTGATAGAAAATTTAAATATACAAAAATGTACAAAATATCCAAACCAAGTACTCATTGTAATACTTTTAGAGTGAAACTTAGAGGGAAATTTCCTATTTGGATTGTACTTCTTTAGTTATATTCATAAAACTGTAAATTTGCATAAACATATGCGCAATTTAATTATACTTGTACATATAAAAATGTATATTCTATATATAAAACTACATATTGTAAAAATAATGAAGTCAAAATATTGAACATATTAAATATAAAACTGTTAATAATTATCAATCTAATGAAATCTATAAATAGTATATGATTAAATAATACTAAACAAGTTCATCAACTCTAGAAATAGGCAATAGAAAATTTCGAATGGAGCTAAATTTTATTTCGAAATACGATGTATGCATCATTATTTCATTATAGTGTGAGACTTTCGCGAAAATGGACCCTTAAATTTAGATAAAATATCAGCAGTGAAAGTAGCGAGATTGTGATAAACGAAGGGACGTATAGACAGATTTTAGAAGTACCTAATGAAATTTTATTGGATCTTTATGAGAAATTATTCGGAGCATTTTATTTATTTTCTATTATCTGGTAAATGATACACGATACAGAGAGGGCAAAATATTATATCGGAAAACTAAAAAATTACACTGCTGTCAGCTGCCTAGGAAGGCAAAAGAAATATTCTTCGTTTGAATAAAAGAAGGTAAGGGAAGTAAACTGTACTGGGACAGTAATTTAGTACGTATTAAATTTTTATTATACAAATATACATAGTTTTAATAAGAATGAAACATTTGTCGAGATCAGAGTGTTGTGAAGGGAAGCAATGAATTTTTTTTAGAACCTTATACTTTAGATTGAAAAATATAAGAATACGTTTTTAGATGTTATTAAAAATTAAAATAAGCAAATAAATTGCGCAGTTTAATTATGAATTTTTATATTGAAAATTAGTAAGTATATTTAAAAGTACTTGTGTGTGATAATAGTGGTGCTGTAATTTTTTATAATTTAAATTTGGTGAGGATTTTATTCTATTTCATAAAATTAAAAACAGTTTTATTTTTTTCCTTTTGTATAATGTTCGTGGAACACAAAAGCACCAAACTGCATACTGTATTAATTAAAAACTTATTACCGTTTAGTAGATGATGAAAGGTATAATATAAAGAAGCAAATATTGCTATAAGTTATATCAGGTATACTGCACCACGGGTTTTCGGGTACAAATTCCAATATAAGAAAATTCCAAAAACTTGTGTTTTCAATAAGAACTCAAGTCCGCCTTGACTTTTTTAAGCGACATTACGTATTTTAACTTCATATTGTAGTTGATGTTAAGAAGAGTTTAACGATTTACTATGCTGACCCTGAATTTAGCCTGAATATTGAAATGTCGGTTTAATCGAGGAAAATCTTACTGTTAAAACTTATTTCATTTTGATCATATTACAGATTTCAAAATGGTCAGCCTTAATAAGAAAAATGCTAATTATACCCACAGCGTACAGAAATAAATATACCCTGTGTTGTGCTGTTTCTTATATCTTCAACCACCCGGAGACACCTTTCGAGGACAGTAAATTAAACTCTCCCTTCTCTTCACAAAGCATTGCCCGTTAAAACAACACCACAGAGTATCTAACAAAATAATGCGAACAGGCGTTGACCGAAAACCCGCAACCAGTATAACTGGAAGAGTTGACGTGCGACGAAACCGCGCCTAATGCAATCTCACATCCTCTCTCTCACATCCGAGGATTTCGGTTGCAAGGTACATACACATATACATATACACCCTCTCCTTTATAAGTATTAAAACACGTACAGAAAGTGAAGTTATCCTCAAGAATAATTAGAAAATTATTTAAGAATTGTTATCTAGTTTGAAACTTATTAAAATACTATAAACCTTAAGATAACTTAATACTAGTAACTAATAATTAATCTTAAGGTCACTATAAAATCTTAAAATAAATAATTCATACATTACAATATAATAAAAATGTGTATTAAGTAATATTTATAATAAAAACCTGACTCGTACAGGGTGGACCACTTAAATAATGGCACCTCTTCGAATGGCGATGATGCAGAAAATACTTTAAACGTAATGTTAATGGTATCAAAGGATCAATATTCGGCAAGAATATTTTTTTCTAAGGTTATTTTACTCCGAAATTCTCAAAGTCATTGGTTTTTTGCACACGATTATATACAGGGTGGTTGGTAACTGGTGGTACAAGCGGAAAGGGAGGTGATTCTACGCGAAAAAAGAAGTCGAAAATATAGAATAAAAATTTTTCGTTCGAGGCTTTGTTTTCGAGAAAATCGACTTTGAATTTTCGCTCGGTACGCGTGCACTTTATCACGTCTCGTTATAACGGATCTCACTGTAGATCGTTGTCTCGATGGATATTATCGCAGTTTAAGTTTGTTTTTGCCGTAACGGAAAATTAGGAATACATAATGAAATAATATGAAGTAATCATAAAGTTTATTATTACAAAAATTGCTGAAAATGTTGCCCATTCTGCCCAACACATACTTCTGCTTTTCTAATTAAATTTCTATGAATACCCTCTAAGTCGATTTTCTTGAAAACAAAGCCTCGAACGAAAAATTTTTATTCTATATTTTCGACTTCTTTTTTCACCTAGAATCACCCCCTTTCCACTTGTACCACCAGTTACCAACCACCCTGTATATTTTTTATTGCATCGAGTAGCTGATCATAAAATACGTTCAAGTATAAACAATAATGTGACCTTGAAATTATCTTAGACTTGGAAAATTTAAGTTTTACGTGAAATTTATATCTTAATCTAATTATAATCTAATCTAATTAAATAAATATGTTTACTATCACAAATCTAGTAATCCTTAAGAGTATAAAATACTGATCATTTTCAATTTGTTAATGTGTCGATGTAACACTCATAATGAATTAGTCATTACCCTCATGCTGCAATTTCGGTGGATATAAATTTCACGTAAAACTTTAATTGTCAGAATCTAAAATCATTTCAAGGTCATATTATTGTATATATTTGAACATATCTTATGTTTCCCACAAAATATTACGGTACTCGGTCTAAAAGTGATTAGTTTAAAAGATATTTTAGCTTTAATATCGTAAAACTTATTGTATGAAGGGAAACAAAAACAGAAAAATACTACGCTATCTTTCCTTGTCATATACACAAGTATATATATTTACATTACATCTATTTTGTGATTTCTATATATGTACATTTTTCGATTCGTTTTAAACTTGACGAATATCATCGTGATAGTCGAGTCTCATAAGAATGCTAATAAAATTTGAAAATGTTTTGTATCATAAATAATAATAATAATAATATATACATAAAAGATATGTAACCAAAGGGTGTCATAATACTTATGAACGAATGTGTACATAGCATTGCTGACGATGAGGACAATGTTATGTGAACGCGATTCAAGGTGGAAATTGAAATGCACGGAGATCAGTAGCGCGCTTAGAATGGAGGTCACGCGTGGCTAGGACGATGCAGCCGCAAATTATAGGATGATTATAAATTAATGCATTAGTATCAGGACGTGGCAGGCGTCAGAGGTGCGAGTGTCTGGCGACGTTATCACGTTAGTCGCGAGCGAGCGAGCAAAATAATTAGAACGAGCCGGTTTGTGTGTATATACTACATAGAGGTAAGAGGGCTGAGAAAAGCCTATTTCCGACTAAACGGATAACCCCTGGGGTATTAATCGCTGGCGAGTAGGTAAACGACGCTGCTTAAGGTGACGGGATGATGCGACGTTGAATCTGAGAGATGATTTGCAATTTCTTTAAAATTGACCTTAATCCGCGTCCGTCTCCGCGCTGACCTCTTCTTGCGAGCGTGTTAATTAAATTTGCGCGAATAGTCGATCTACTGAACGACTGGGAGTCCGAGGATAGGATGGAATGGCTTCAATTATTGAATTGTGTCATTTTTATTTTCTCGGATATATAAGCGTGATTTTTTAAACATAAGTTGTCAGTAAACATTGCTCGAACAATTCTTAATCGATCGATGATAATTTAAATAATTCTTGATCCATATTCATTGTGACATTAAAAAACATTAGATAAATTCATAAAACGTTTATGGAAAGAAATATAACTTTAATACATTTTTAGATATTTAAACAAGAATTTTTTGAAAAGAACGTTTGAATAGAAAAGTGTTAACAAGCCTGAATTCAGAATTATGAAACTTTATACATTTATTGCTTTAAGATATTCAAGCTTTTATTTATTTAAATTTAAGAGTTACAAGACTTTTTAAATAGTTAATTCTGCTAAGGTATTTAAAAATTTTATACGTTAATCTGAAAAAAATTTATATTCAATCATTACATTCTTTAATCTTTCTCAATTTCTATTAGGAAAGTAGTTTCTTGACATAAAATCCCAAACACGTTGGTATTAAATTATTTAATGTTTACAATGTAACTTTCATGCATATTCTAATGTTACATTGGTGAAATATTTTTTGAAAATTCAAATATACATAAGAACACATGGGTAGGTAAACTTTAATTTTCGTTTAAAAGATAGTAGAAGTTAATTTTACATCGAAAGTATTGGTTTAGAATCTATGTTGATTAGACATTTTTTGCTTTCCTCGGTGAGTGCTGTAAGTCCTTTAAGTATCAGAGTAAGTCCTTAAGTATCATGCATCTCTTTTTATCACCCTGTACAGATTTAGCATATCAATGTAATTAATTTAGTATAAAATATATTTGACAAATTTTAAACATTGTAATTCAATATTTATTTATTTAATTCAAGATTAATTTTTTATGGAAGATAAACCAAGAGGAAAGTTGAAAAAAATTATCGGAAATAAAGTTTTAAGATAGATTAAGTTTAGATAGTTAGATAGTTTAGATAGTTTAGATAGTTAGATAAGTTAGATAGTTTTAAGATAGAATCGATGATATTCATGATTTGGCATACACAAAAGAAATAAAGAAAATAGACATATGAGTTCCGCATGATAATTATTATGCATAAATATAAAATATTAGAATTAAGTAATTGTTCAAAAAAATATATCGAATTATTATTTTAAAATTACTTTAGTAAAGTATATAATATCTTAATTCTTAGAGACTATTATGAGTGAAAGTTTATTTCCATATGTAGAGTCACCTCTTGTCAATTATTTAGTCCTATCCAATCTAGAATTAGCTACGTTGAAATATAGTTGACAAATTTTCAAATTCGATTTTCTCGAAAACTAAAATTTTATTGCATACTTCCTTCGTATTTTTTGACAAGGAATCCTCTTCTATCCGCTTGAGTTATAGTCGCATTCTGTTGCTTTTCTTTATTAATTATCAACACAAATATAATAATATATTTAACCATAGTATTTTATAGTTTGTAATTCTCCAAGGTATGATATCTCTCGAAGCATAATATAATGGTATTGGAGCCTCCGAATTTGAAGGCTTTTAAACACCTTCGTAATGGAGTCCTCTAGTGTAAATGATTAAATAAAAAAATTATTGAAGCTAAACAAACGCAGTTCAATGTTTTATTATTATTTTATGCTGAATAGATGTGCGGAAATTATTGCTTGTCAGTAATATTACGATAGTATTATTACCGGACGATAATATTAAAACAAAATTCACATGGGATGAAATTTCTCCCATAAAAATCTTATTTAAGAAAAGAACAATATTTCGTATGCGCAGATCCAATATTTTTCTAAAAATAATAAAAAATTTCATATCCAAATTTCCGAATTCTTCAACATCATTCCCTAAAATCACAGAATCCATCAAAGGATTCACATATAGCAGACTTCCTCCTTAATTCCACAAAAACCTATACATCTCAAACATGTCGAACCAGCCTTTTTCCGAACCAGGCATCACCCCCACAAATAACAGTAAGGGAAACCAGATTTAGGAAAATTCGATCGCACGCTGTGAATTTCTTCCGAGCAGATAACAAGAAATACTGGTGACGAAGTGTAACGGAAATTGCGCGACGATCGTTTAATATTCGATGGACTTTCTGCGATCTTTCTGTGGAAGATGACGACTCATTCGAAGGAGAGAAGGGGCAGAGAGAAAATCTCGTTACAGTGATGGGGCACGTTTTACGACTCAACGGAGTTGAACTGCTCCCAAAGTTTCGCAGTCAAAAGCAGCGAAATCGTTTTATTACCTTGGTCGAAAGCTCCTTGCCGCAATGTTTACGAGGATGAAAAGCATGCTGCACTTGCAAAGGTCTTTGCAACGGTGGTAGAAGTACCGATTAGCTTCGAAACAATCGTCACGAGACTGTTCTTACTCTACGTGCTCCTTTAGCACGGCTTGCTCGAATGACCACATTGCTATTTATGGGGTCACATGATCGCTTTTTGAACGACAGTTTGCGCATTGTTATGCTGGTATTTATTGCAAATCGTCAAAAGAGAATCGATATAGAAAAAGATATAAATAAATATCGAAAAAGATTTATGTGAACATTTGGAGGTTTATTGCAGGGGTAACAAGTTTTAGTAGAAATTTAGTAAAGACAATTTCAGTTGAATTTGATTTTTGTTCTGCAATGAAAGCAAAAAGAGAAATAGACTGAAATTGTCTATAAAATGTTGTAGGAATATTTGGAAGAATACCGATTGTAAATGCATGATATAAAATTAATTCGAATATAATTATAGGTTTTAGGGAGGCGAGCAAGTATAATAAATATCGTTTTGAAATAGATGATGGAAATTAGAATGAAAATTTTTAATCAAAGAAAAGATTATCTGAATCAATACATTTTTTATAACTATTGTATTGGGTTATTGGTAATGAACGTATGAATAAGAACGATATTTTTTAAAACGAATATTCTTAATCAAAGAAGAAATTGTCTGAATCAATTTATTTTTATATAATAATTATAGTAGATTGCTGTGATCGTTAAACAAATTTTTAGTCAAGGTAAAATCATTTAAATTTTAACACATTTTTTTTAATTGTATAATTTTGTTGATTTTAGTTTTGTAAAAACGAGATATCTTTTGCATTTCATGGAAATTTGGCCATTTTCATATTTATAAAGAAATAGCCTAAAGAATAGTCTAAAAATTGCATAACCAGGTATATGCAACTGTATGTTGCTGTAATAAATAATAAGCCACTAACAATTCTTAACGCTTAGGACTGTAACGGACTTACTGAACTTTTTAAACTTTAATTTCTAATTATCGATTGTCATATCGTTAATCACAGTTACCTACTTCCTTTCAGTCGATAGTATTTTCATATCTTGTAACAGATACAATATTCTTTTTCTTAGATAGCGGATCCCATCAGCTGTTCTTTCTTTCGATGTGCATATTAATATTTATGAATACCTCTAGGGTTGCAAGAAATCTTGTCAGGAATTTCATTTTCATCAAAGAAGTAAAGACAGTTGTAGTAAATTATACATTTTAGCTCTTGATTTAACGAATATTATCGCTGTATACTTTCTTCGAAAAATTTTACTAATTTTAATTCTTAATTTTTAATGTTTACAAATGTGATAAAACATTTCTTAATTATCTTCTATAATTAAAAAAAAGAAACAGATATTATAAATACACAACCCATATATATGGTTTTACATACATATATGTAAATATGACTTTACAGATAAAAATAAAAATATATCCATGTAAAAATGGATTCTTTCTTCTCATATGAGAGATGAGAAGAAAAATCTTTCATTTTTTTTCATCACTTTCCTATTTTGTGTTATTTGTAAAGTCCTACAATGCAGAAGTCCTACGATTCGTTTTTACCAAATTTTATAGCATACTTGATGTCAATTCCCATAACTTGGAACTGTCTCTGTCAATACAAATAACATTTATGCTATTGTTATTACCTCCTCATATATTATCAATAGCGCATAATGTAATCTTGTTATTTTTTAGAATTAATTAGAATTATTATTACGCATTAGAATTATCCATTTTATGAAATGACAAAATTTATTGCTTAGATTCAAATTTTTTAAAATGTCTTGTTGAAAAAGAAACAGATAAATTCTTTTGTAAGATTATGGTTAAAATAACCTGTAAAGTTTTCAACATAGGTTCTCACCATACTAATGAAACAAAATTTATAGGGAAGATCCGTGCAGTACTGACCGCTCTAAGTATTTTTGTTATATCGTAGACAAGAATAACTAAAAATCAAAATTTAAAAAGTCGGTTTATAGTACAAATAGAACTTAATAAAAAAAGAGAAGTTAATTTTGTGAAATCCAATAACAAGAATTGATCATTTGCAAGACCGGAAACGTTGTAATTTGTAGGAAGCCAAAATTTGTCGTCTGGTACTGACCAATTATTTAATTAGTAGGTTTTTCGGTCTAAATGATTAATAATGTTAAAAAACACATTTAGATAATGGAATACATATTTCTATTTAAATTTTATTTTTACATATACCACAAGTAAGATAATTAATATCTCGTGTCCAGCTTTCACATTCGTCATTTTTGTAACATTGAAAGCTTCAGTGGATTGTCTCTGGATTATTTTGTTTTCGAGGAATAGCTTCGAAGTTGCATTCATGTTCTTTTCTGTCTCTTGCTTCTTTCTACTTTGAAATTTCGGTCGTTTTTTTACGGGGAAGGTAGACGGAAGATTAAATAAAAATATTTTAATTTAATTGTAGTTGCCAACAGATCGGCGACTGTACGACAGTTGAATATTTTAAATTGTTATGTACATAATATACAAAGAAAATCGCAAAACTGGGGCTGGTCACTAGACTTAATATATAATATAGTATATTATATATAGTACATATAGCAGAAAAAAAATCATTTACTTACTTGAGAAACAAAATATCAGCTCTAGAAAATAATTTTTAACACTCGGAATGTCAACGTATACGTGTCAGAACAGAACAGAACAGAACAGCGAAAGCAATGGAATAAGCAATATGGTTCCGAAATATGTTACACAGAATCATTATATTCATTTGTTTATTCAAATCATGTTGAGGTTATTAGATGTATAAAGAGAGAAAACGCGTGGATAAAGTGTAAGGTACAAAATATATATATTTAATTTAATAGAGAAGTGTAATAATAAGTAGGAATACAATTTGAGCTGGTCCAGATCAGCACGCTAGCAGTGTTACCTTATAACTGAAAACCCCGAAGCCAACGTCGCCTGTCTACTGTTTATGGTCTGCCTTCATGCTAGTCTTTTGTCTATATGCTGTCGATGGCTTCAGCGCTTAAGAAAACTAAAAGGACCAGATGTAGAGTTTTCGTAGAAGTGGTGACCACTTCAACAAATCAAAATACTAAAAAAGCCAGAACTAATTTTCGTCGGTATTGTAATAAAAATGTCTCATTTGTTCGCTAAGTACATTACCATTCTGTTAGTAGTAATGCTTGAAATTCAAAGAAACCACAAGATCAAATACCCTGACTTAATTTATGTATTGCAATATTAATAGAACCAATTTAAATTCTAATAACTTTCAGTTAAAGATAACTGACATTACTATACTATTATACTTAATAAAACAAACATATCCAATAGTTAAATAGTCTTAACTAACTTTAGTCTTGCATAATTTTCCAATAAAAAGAGATCTTTACCTTATCTATGAAATATTGAAGTCTGTCCTCGCACGTACCGTTTTCTTAAAAGATGTAATTTTTTGATATGAATTTCTACAATTGACAGTTAAGACCTCATGTATGTATATCGAGAAATAGTAAACCTACAATGTAAATATTTTACATAAAAGTTAACGTAAAACGATATAATTCTTTATGAGATTTTTTCTTATGAACTTAATAAAAAAATCCTAGATCAATTTCCTCAATAAGTTTAAAATAATTAAGAAACAAAAAATTTCTCATTTCTTCTAACACAATAATTCTTCATCATATTTATCAGGATATTTACTGTTTTTGGAAAATAGAAATCAATTTATTCTAAGAAATTTAAAATCATAATAGGGAAACTATCTTAGTAGAGGAAACACATAATTCACGTTTAAACTTATAGACATACATGGGAAAATTGCATGAACGTCACAGGCGTTCGTAAATGTGATTCATCGGCCTCGTTCGTGCGTGTGAATGAAAGTAAAAGAAAACGACCGGCAGGATATTCGAGACACGAGTAGACAGCAGATCTAGATTCGAGAGGTATTTCTCATGATAATGGTAGGTAAGGCGTTCGACTCGCGCGACGTTCCTTCTAATGGGAATTCCAGGAACGTCGTATGGAAATTCGTAAATCGGAATTTCCACCGGAACAGCTAATACGACAGTGTCGTATTAACGCATTTCATTTTTCTGTTGTAATGTATTGCCGTTTCCTCGATTAGTCAATTTCTAAAACTACAGTTAATAATTTAGTAATTGATTAGACGAAACTATTAGATATGTGAAAATCTCGTGGTTTTCGCGTATAAGATGAATTTAAATTGAATTTTTCACAGCATTTTCTAAAATTAAGATAGCAGAGATGGTATCAATTATATTATATTTCATTATTTTTATTTAACGTTGCATCGACTACTAGGTTTATTGGTGGCTAGAAACAATCTCTAGTACCCTAGTGTCTTAGTACTTGGAATAAATAAAAATGAATTTTTGTGAATGGTTGAACATGAGAGACGTGCAGTTTGAGGTGGATTCTGAACCATCAGAATTTTTCTGGATCAAGCGCAGTACAACTATGAATAAATCAAGTGGCAGAGTCCCTGCCAACTGAGGCACTGTAGTTCCATCTGTATTGTGTTATAATTAGCGCATATATTTAAAACCAGTGAATGAAAGAATATTTGTAAAAGATATTTGATATCGAAAAAATTTTCCACGCGTTACATAAAAGTCCAAATTGAATGTATTATAGTATTTTTCAATTACTCGATATACGTTAAATGTCAATTTCAAAAGTTAACATCAATTTTGCTGTCAAAAAATACAACTAGTGCGGAAGATAGATCTTAGCCAAAGTAATTGACTTTATTCACCGGAAACATTTTTAGAAAATAAGAACAATTCTATTTAGGACAATTATAATAAGGGCAATTAGGACAATTATAATATTAATAAAAACAATTCGATCATCATTAATAATATCATCGATTTCTTTTCTTTCTTTTCTTGTGTGTGTGTTCGCCAAATTCAAAGTAGAGACAAACAATAGTAACGTAAAAGAATAACTGTTTCTATATATTTGCAATTACACCACGTCCGTCATTCTCATTGAGGGTCGACTTTAAATAAAACGCGGTTGGCTCGACAATTTCCTGCAAATTTTATTTTACCCCCTGCATCTAAATGCGAGCGATTAATTGTTTGTTACTAGTGGTGTTCACTATTCATTGTGACCTGTCGACGACCGGTAATCCGCTGTAGGTTCGCTTTGTTTCCACGGAACTTCTCGAATTAAGCGTCATTGTAATTTTATGAAATCACTGACAACGCTTTCTATCTTCATGATAGAACGAGCTCTTCGAGGATTTGGCATTGTTCATCAAAACTTCAACGACTGTTTGAGAAAGGCTTTCTTACTTTCACCCTTCTCACAGTCCAGTGATTAGTGGAATTGGTCAATTTACATGATCGCTCAGAAGTATTCGGACATTTACTTATTTCGTACAAAATATATTTTAATTACAACGTTACAAATAAATCAAATTGCAATAATTTTATTCTTTATGATCATCATAGTTGCATATAATTGCAATATATTTACTATAAACATTACGGCATGGATAACCATCTTAAGCATACAATAATTGTTAAAAGTGATCCTACTGAATATTGCGGCTTATTATTATAATGAATAGACTATTTAAATACTTTCATAACCTTTGCAAAATAATACCTACTTCTTTTAAATATCTTGTAGCTTCTATATGCATTTTCATGTTCGTTTCAAACTTTAGTGATGTAATCATAGTCGATTGTCATTAGAATAATGCTAATAAAATTTTTTAATGTTTCATCAATACATATTTGTAAAAAGTTTCTATAAGTGTTCAATATTTTCTTGACCTACTATACTATGATATGAAATACGAAAACTAATAGTGCAAATAAATATAAATTAATGTAAATGCAAAAATCAGCTAACACAATGATCGAGAAACGCGGCGAAAATAGAAAACATTTCCATAATTTTATATTATATAGAAATTCTAATAACGATTTTCTTACTTTTATTATACAACGATTTTTTTATTAGATAATTTTTAAATTACAACTGACCTATAGATCATTTAGTAAATCTGATACATCAGTATAACGTGCGAGAAGGTACTACCTATTAATCCTATTAAGTCTAATCCTTCAGGAATAGACTTATTGTAATCAATTAATTATTTTATATTGAACCCGTGGACTTTTGTACAAGCAGGGCAAGGGAGGGGAATGATAAGATTGAACAGAGTGTTAAAAAGAAAAGATTCGTGGACTTTGTCTTTTTCAGCCGCCTGTATTCTGGTGGGTCTACAACATACAACTACAATGTACTAATATGATTATATCTCCCCATTTGAACTGTTTTGTATAATTCACTCTCTTTTGGACTAATAAACGACGAAGCCCATCATACACACTTGGTGAAACATTATGTAATATTTTACATTATCTAATCTACAATTTCAAATAAGATTTCATATCATTTTCCACAAGTATCTTAATATTTATTAGTATGGATATGTATTAATAATCTTCAATATAATCTAATGTAGTTTTATAGAGAGTTATAGAAGTTAGACTGTATTTAAACGACTTCATAGAGCTTGATCAATTAAAATGAATTAGACAAGGAACTAGTATCCGAATAAGTTCATGGTCACTGTATAACCGTATCTAAGATCAAGTACGTTTGAACGTCACTCATTGAAATTTGTAAAGATTTATGTTTATAATTGAGTAGTTTATTACGAGGATAAATACCATCGTGATGAATGAATTTATTTACGAATTGTTCAGCTTGTATCGTCATTATTGGCGTGATTATCCACCAAATGAAAATTGATTGGGAATTGCAGATAATATATTAGTATTTTACGAGGGCATTACCATTGGATTTTTAGAGCGTGTGAAAGTGATGGACACATAGGCAATAAATTCTTGTTGAATTTGAATATCGTAAATCACTTGTATAATCTTGTTAATGCGTCTTCTTTTATCTATGTACCTGCTTGGGGTTAAGTATATTTCTATATCATTAGTTTATTATAATATCCAATACATTTAGTATAAGTTCGTATTAAGAAGAAAATATAGTTTGTTGGAAACAAAAAGTAGATCGCTAAAATCATGAAAAATTCATAAAAACCATAAAAGTCATTTCTGAATGACCTCAAAAAATTTATTGATCACATGCAACTTTGACCAACTTCAATACCGCTATAGAAGAATAATTTTGCTCTTGTAAACAGATTTTTTTTTACTGGTGGAGAGTTTATTTACAAGTATATACGAGTGGTACAAGGTGAGATTACGCGAGTTTTAACTGGCGAGTGTGGGACGTGTGTAATTCTGTTCGCATCGAAGCAAAGAGCTCTAGTGTTTCTATTCGGATAGCTGTCCACATAAGGAAAAGATTGGTCAGAGTAAAAAATACTTTAAGGGTAGGGTTAAGTCATGGAGGAAAAGATTCCTTAGAGTCGATTACCTTTTGGTTACTTTGCGTGCTTACGTATACTAATTCGACAAGGCACCTCCATAGCAATCAACGAGCCGTATGGGCAAAGCTAAAGGTTTTATGACCTTGACCTTTCGTCGTGATCGGCATGTTCGAGCGACTACCGCCTCTAGGAAATTCCCTCTTGGTGTGGGTTAATCACTGATAAGTATGACGAAGCGCAATGGTATTGGAATCTGCGATTATTTGTCAATTATTAAATCACGAAATATAAATATATTTTATATACAGGGTGGTTCGTAACTGGTGGTACAAGCGGAAAGGGGGTGATTCTACGCGAAAAAAGAAGTCGAAAATATAGAATAAAAATTTTTCGTTTGAGGCTTTGTTTTCGAGAAAATCGACCCTGTATATAGGACCGACTATCCAAAATACAGATATGTTCAATATATATTATTCAACGTGCGTTATGATTCTCTTTCAATACAGTAAAAATTATAATAGTAGAAAATAAAAAATAATAACAATGAAAATTAGATAAATATATATGATGAATTATGTAATTTGATATTTATATAATATTTAAATATTTTAATATTTATATTAAATTATTTAAGTGTTTCTACTAAATCTCTACTTATTATTTCTATCTCTATAAATCATTTCTAAAAAGATGCAGTTTCTGCATCTTTGCTATAAACTTTACTCAGTTAGCTAAAATGAAATAATTTTTTCATTTGAAATTTTATTTAACTTTTTTAAAATCTTATCCTGTGTTAATTTGAATTATCAAAGATTAACCAGCACACTATTAATAATAAGGCATTGATCATCACTTCCATGTGTGAAAATAATGGTTTTTACGCTTATAAAGCAAAATAAATGAATCTAAATCTATAAAATGGCAATAACTTTGCAAATGATGTCAAGTAGTGGATTACACGAACATTTATCTTATTTAACATCCACGACCATAACAGACACTAATAATTATAATTATATTAGTTAGGTATATTTAAGTATATATTATTATTTAAATATATTATTTAATTATATTATATAATATTTCACGATGTAGTTGTTTTTCGCATGGCCTCAGTACTTTATTTGAACATTCGTAATAGAATGAGTGTACGAACGAGTCAGTTGCGTTCTAATTTACTGCACCGAGTTGTCGAGAGCAGGAAGCCGTATCGTGCATTAAAATAATTAACAGTTAAAGTAATTAGCCGTTGGTAAGTTAGTGAATGGAACGACACGCCTTATTTTTTTGTAGGAGGGCGTAATCTTTTGTTCATGATCAGCGAAGTATCACTCGAGAACGGTCTGCTAATATTTTAAGAAACTGCATCCCTTAGATTTCAATTAAACCGAAGCTAATCGAATAACTATTGACACAAACATTGAAGCACATAGTGGATAGAAAATCAAGATGATTCCAAATTATGCAGATAGTACTTATGGAATAAGTTTATGTGAAAAAGTATATAAAATTACATTATATATCTTACATGACTTATTATAGAAACTTATTCAAAAAATTCATGATTTTTAATTTATGTTTCATACCTAAATTGATATACGCTAATTATACACGTAGCGAATATGTTAGAAACTACATTGACGTAAATACGAATTTCGCGAGTTTCTTTTATCGAAAGAACATTTCTATTTGACTAATATGACCTCCTTTAATGTAGAAACACAATTTTGTACTTGCGAAAAGATATGAAACCCACATCAATCTTGAGACATTTTCAACAAAAATTATCGAACTAATTTCAACGCGGTTCTAACGAGCTCTGTTAATAACGTCAGAAAAGCTGTATTCTTTCTGCCTTAAATGTCTTAAATAACGACGTAGAAAACTTTAAATAAGTTTATGATGAGACACCGCATGACTTTTGAAATTAGCACCCTAACAGTAATTAGCTTTAAACAAAAAGAGTTGCCATGTAACCGTGCGAATCGAAGTAAAGAAATGCACAAAGTACGTACAACATGGTATAATAAAACTTCATTTTAATATATTTTCTTATTTTTAAATGTTGATTTAGTTAGCAATTCTTTATAAAAAGAATGGGTTATTCGATTAAGTTATACGATTAGTTTTCAATATTAAAATTATATTGTATTGGAATCAATTTTATATTAATTTCCAAATAAATTTTATAATGTTTATTGAGTTCGTAGTTATCTGTAAATCCATAAATCAATTAATACTTTTAATATTAAGATTATACAAAATATTATGTTGAATTACATTGTTTCTAGTTAATAAATTTATTACTATCAAAATTTGTCGAAAATACATTGAATACTGTAAATTTATCTTGGGTATATTTGTACGTATCTACCTTTTATAGATAAATGAGCTTTTAATTATTTATAAAATACCAATTAGTTCATTAATTTTACAGAACTAAATTTATTCTGAATATTATATTGAAATCTCTTGTTTTCAATTGTGTAACATATAATAAATGAGGGCTTATTGCTATAATTTAATTTATTTTTGAAATATATGTAAATTTATGTTATATGTGTTTTGGTGTATCTTGTTTAATAAACAATTTTTATTGTTTTCTAAAATATGAATTGTACATTATGTTTCATATTTTACATAGAATTGTACAACGTATTTGCTTTGATTTATATGCTACTGTACGCATATTATATAACAATAAATTCATGTATGCATTAGTAACGATAATAATAGCAACAAAATTACATACAATTTACATGCATAATATCACTAGAGGAAAAATGTAAAAGCTTAACGGTGAATAATGCGAAGTTAAAAAATATTAACATTCTATTAATTATTATGTGGTTTTGGTTACAAAAACTCATAAACAAAAATAAATGAAATTTCGTTTCTATTCATTATACAATTGTAAAAAGAACCGTCCGAACAGAGATTTCATCCGTTATGATCTAACATTTTCACTGAGCCCATTCAACAAATCATCGTTCAAAAACTTATCCCCTCTATGTAGAAAAGAAGGAAAATGCAAGAAAACATAAATAGTGAAAAAATATAAAGAGTAAAGAAAGGGTAATTGTACGAAACAGACGGTGGAAACGGACGTCACGAAACATCCGTGAACTTGTTTGTTCCCCATTATTCGAAGGCAACACTCGTGCGTCTATGGACCTCTATAACGTTAGAATAACGGGGTATAGAGTGGCCATAAATGTAAATAGGTTCCGAAGTCACTGTCAACAATTACTAGCCGATCTCATTTTGCTGTGTCACGCACGGTACACGAATCGGTTGCGTGTATGAATATTGGGATGGTTATGTACCATCCAGGAACAGAAATCCATAGTTCAAGTTATTGGCTTATTGCGAATTTCCTCTATATCCGGTGGAATTGATGTTAACGGAATGGTTTTATTATTTATTTGTTTTTTTTTATGTAATTCATTCTTCGATTAAATAAAAATTGTGCGAATAATTTTGTGATCTTCTATACATATGCAATTATAATTGTAATTCATTTGCTTTTTATACCTATAATTAAATTTTCATAATTGCTAATATTATATTGAATTCTTATACACAACGCACTGAAAGCATAAAATAATTGTTTATTTACAATAAAACATAGAGATATTTCCTTCATTATTAGTTCTGTAATAGTTTAATAAATATAATAAATTTGCTATATTAAATTGTTATTTCGCATCAATTTTACATAATTGAAATGATATAGATTTAAATATTTAAATAAAATACTTAAAATATAATTATTTATTTATTTCTTTGTTGAACATTTGAAACCTCAAGAGGTTTATAGAAAATGATAACTGTTTATGTTCCGTGGTATGCCTTTAACTTGTAGCTATTTTAGCATAATTCAATACGATATGCAACTTTATCAATGTAACTTACTATTAAGCGCAATATTATAAAATATTCAATTTTTTATTTCATATTTGATCGTGTCTGACTTTGATGGTCATATTGTACATGTTTAAATTCGTCTTGACAGCTGCTTTCATAACATACAAGAAGTATTCTATTTAGAAAACTGAATGTCATCTTCATATCTCAAGAAACATTGTAAAAATAAAAAATTTGCATACGCTATCATGTTCTCCATAAAAACATTGAAAATTTCCCCTTTTTCATTTTTATCGAATGCTTACCATATTCGCGGAAAATGCTGGTACAGTATACCGTGAGCAGTTTGTATAATAACAACTTTAACTTAGAATTAATATTTATTATCTAACAGCGGACAACTTTACATATCATTAAGTTATTTAAAAATTACAAACATTTGTTATTATAATGGTAAGTATAAATGTGCAATACGAATATTTTAACACTGAAAATCGTTTATATGTAGGTACAGGAAATTTGTGAAATAAATCTTCTCTGAATTTCTATGATTAATATTTGACAAAAGTTACATTCCATTTCATAATTCTAAATATATATATAGTCATATAACTATCATGGACAGTAATAGCTTTAATGATCATGAATAGTAATCATTTTAAATTATATATTGTAAGTAATGATAAATTCAACTCATTCAGATGGTTCATCAATTCGTATTATTAATAACGTAATTAATGATTTAAAAAGTAACACTATAGTATAATACACTACTGAAATCAGTTATAGTATTGATATTATAAACGGTCCAATTGTACTAATTAACTCAACAGAAGCGACGAGATCCTATATGGCTTGGTAGATTAAATAAAGATACATTTGTAACCTTAATGACAACTAAAAAAAGAATACAAGCATAAAAGATGGGTATAAAAACCAAAATGACATGAGAAGTGCCTCTCTGATTATTTTTGGCAATATAATGATAAGTATATAAGCAATGATGGAAAGGAAGTCAAATGAATATAATATATTATAAAGTAAAATAAACTGACTCCATGCAACTGATTCTTGTTCATACTTTTTCTCCTTCAACCTTGACGTTCATACAATTTTCCTTCATCTTTTATTCTAAAGCATACATGTATACTCCCTTCCTTTTCGTCTTAATTACAGGTTCAATTATTTCTGTTGTTTGAGCATTGCAGTAAAGGAAAAACTGCTGAATAAATCACATAAATTGTAGATTTATTGCTTTTTCTATGTATGTACGAGCATAAAACATTTATGAATGATGAATATTCTGACCTTTTTATAACACTACGTAACGCTAGACTACGCTTTGTACAATAGTTTAATTAGAAATATCGTTTGTTTAACGTTCAGTGAAAAATGTTTACAACTGAAAACACACCAAGGACACTTGCTTTCAATACATCCATTGATTTTAACAACAGAATAATTTGGATTATGTTCCACTGTTTATATCACGACGATTTATATTATTACAATCAACTTGTTATTTCTGTTCTTAGATATTTCAAATGTTACAATATGCAAGTTGTACTAAAAACTTTATATATTATGAAATGAAGAAATGTTCTGATATTTTTTTCGATAATTTGTTGATATATTATTAAATTTAAATTAAAAAAAATATGAAGTATTACAAAATTCTTCTCACTAACTAATATTTAAAGAGGCTGTGAATATATTATATTATGTGTACAACTGTTGAATTTAAATCAATTTGTTACCGTAAGCTTTGCTGCATGTGACATAGGTACTAATATTACGCTGCTATTATCTTTCTTATTATTGGTGCACAATTACATTTTTTCTATTCATAGTATTAATTACAATATTGTAAAATATGCAAATAAACGTATTATTAAAAATTATTCTTGTCACTAGCAAAGCGAGTTTCCCACATTACTATTTTTTTATTTTTATGCGCCAACATGCGCAATAGCAGGTTTTCTTATCAGATTAATACCATTCGCTCAGCAACTGCCACGCTTGTTTATCATAGTAAAAAGACGTTGAGATATGTTGGTTTAATGTGAAAAGTAGCTGGAACTCGCCACATCGTCATCGTAACACGGAAGAACTCGCATGAATTTAGCTTCACGATGACTAAAATCACTGTCATTTGCAATAGAAATCTATATAGCATTTGTACTGTAGTAAATAGTAACCGTGCATGGATTGGAAATCAAGTTGTGTTAATTCGAATTAGGTCGCATTTATTCTCATTGTTCAATTTCTTGAGGTCCTCGGGTTGAGGAGTAAACGTAGTAAAATACAACCTGCATCCATTTGGAGAAAATGTATTTTGTAACGATGAAAGAATTATCCAAATTGGTCGAATAGTTTCTGAGATTATCTTGAACACACATATACTTACATACGTACGGATCTCCTCGCTCTACAATATTAATAGTGGAAGATGCGAGAAACACGAACATTTAAAATAAAATTTAAATAAAAAACAAATTACAGGTAACGATCACTTTTTAAATATTTGTTCAAATATTTCTCTTTAGATTTTCTACAAACAAGGTAAAATAACAAATTCTAGAAATTATCATAAAAACATAGAACTTTTGCATGATAACAGAGACATTACTGTCCATAATCGTCGAAAGCCTTCCGAATAATTGCAGTCGGTTATTTGGCTAATTACGGACAATACGAAGCAATTAAAAATGAGGTTCACTTATTATCATAAATATCACAAATATTTGTAGAACTGGCGCCAGTGCAGTCTTTATATGTCTATTTTAAATATGTGATGCATATTATTCAATTCTCCCTTGGAGAGGAAATATATTTCATTCATTGCAAAATATGCAGAAATATTCCTCTTTTTTTCATTATTTTTCTCTATATCCTTCAATTTTTTCACAACCTTTTTTCTCTTAGTCTTTGGTTTTTACGCTATTGGTTTATTTTCTCTCTGTTTAGCTTGATTTATTATATATTTGTTTTTCTTCCTTCCCTTTTAATAATTTTTATTGGATGGGTTTTGTTGGCGTTAAAATTTCTAAGTGCTTCTTCCTTCTAAATAATTTTTTGGTTTCTATTACGGCAGTATCCATTATATCTTTAACGCAATACTTTTGTTTCATTTATTTTGATCGATACAGAATTATTTTAACTACTGTTTCCTATACATTGCAATGTCTACTATCAGCTGACTATCGAATTTATTTAAGATATAAGTAATTGCTGAATCGAAATCTGATATTGTTTCTTTAAATTTAGAATTCGTAAAACCAGCTTCCTAGATTTGTCACCGTCAAATGAATAATTTATATAAATTTCTGCATAAATAATGGGGCAAAACTAAATGTAAGTTATCATATGCAATATGCAAATTGACATAACTTAAAAAAGAACGATTGGCTCAACAAATATTCTTGAAAACATAAAAAAAGTACATATAATATTATTTTAAATCAAATAATAACGTATTGAAACTAAATTTGGCACGATATTTTTGTTTACAAAGTTATAATACGAAAATACAACAACAAAAGTATTTTTAAAAAATTGTCGAATATATATTTCGTGACTTACCTTGAAATGTACACATAATCTATCGCCGAGAATATTTTTCTAGTACCGAATGAATTGAGTTAGTTCGCGAGCTGAAACAGCGGAGGGAGATCGCGAATATCATATGGGGGACGTCCTGATTTATTCGACGTATTTTATCATTTGTAACTTATCATAGAAATACGTTCACAAAAGTTTAGTCGCAAACTAGGCGAGCTAATTTCGTGATTTACGTGCTGAATATATTATAAAATTAATAATAACATAAGTGTGCGTAATACACACATTCTAATACATATGAAATAATGCGTTACTTTAGATACGATTGATTCTTTAAATAATTAGTACTTTCGTTTAATTCATATGAATACAAATAATCTTATTTTTAATGTATTGTACAATTATAACAATCATATATTCAGTTAAGATATAACATCCTTATACGTATAATAATAATTAACAATTACTTCGTTGTACGAAATAATTAGTATTTGTTTTCAGTGTATTCTTTTAATAAATGAAATTTCCATCTCAATTTCTTAATTTTATATTTTTATGACAATTAAATGCAATATTTCACGTGAAATTTTTCAGATCTCTTGGCGAAGTTTAATGTTACTAATATTGTAAATCTTAGAACAGTTGATTAAAATTATATTTTGAATTAGGAAATGTTCAATGGATTTAATACATTATTTTTACATTAATTACTTCTAAAATTTCCGTACGCTGTCCATTTAAATACAATAACAACTTTGAAATAAAGTTTGTCGAATAAACAATGTACAAATATCATTATGGCAATAAATAAAGCTTTTGTAATCGTTTTGTTTCTTTGCAAAATGTTCGTTTATTATTAAATAGGATGTTCATTGTTCTCGAACATGTCTGGAAAACATTAATTACTTGTTTACTCGATTATTATTTACTATTAAACGCAAATATTAGCAACATAATTTTTATTGGATCTCATTGACATTTCAGTGAATTACTTACATAACTATCCATTGAAATAGACCTTCAATTGTTATTGAAATAAATATGAGATAATTCACATCGAGCTGCTGAGCTGTCCAGACATATTTACATTGCTAATCGTAAGTGTCATACGATATAGAGCGATACCGTGCTAGTAACTAATCACATACACGAGTGATTTTTAATACTTTTTAGCGAATCTTAACGTCAGGGTTAGTAGCAATGCGGTCATGCTACCTGCGAAGACAGGGTATGATCCACTACTGCAGTAAATAAATCCAAGCCAGGAACGAAGATGGTAAATACATATTTCTGAGCACAGAGGTTTTGGAACTAACGTCATCAATGTTGGATCTAACTAGAGTCACTACAATCGAAAATACTCAGAACAATAGTCAACGCCTCATGGTATGTCAGCAACGAGAATATACGCAAAGACCTACAAATACCAATGGTCAAGGAAGAAATCGGCAGATACGCAAAAAGATACAAAAAAAAGAATGGCAACACATCCAAATCAACCGGCTGCTGAAATGAGCAAAAGCTGCATAAAAAAAAGACCAAAAAGTAAACACCCCACTGACCTTGCTAAAGAAATAAGATTAGGCAAACTCGAAGATGGTAACCCGCTGGGAATAGCCATCCACATGCTATTTAGCAATAAGGTTAAGAAAATTTACCAAATGTCCAGCTGGATAAATTCTAAAGCATGAATTTAAAAAAAACAATGTTGGATCCAAGATATATATGTAAACTTCCTAAGAGTTCAAACGCGGATAAACAAAGGGACTTTCTCTGTTTAACGGATAATGTAACTTTATTTGTCGTTACGAACAACCGATTTGCCAAACAGTCATTTCACAGACGGACAGTTAGAGAAGAAGAACGATTTCAAGCATTAGAAATAGACACGATTATAAGAAAGGATTATTTAGAACATTGAAGATTGACAGAAGATTTTCAGGTAGACCTTGTACAAAGCTTTGTTACTTATTCTTATTTATTGTTATTAATTATCATTAATTGTTGTTTAACTCTGTATTTTATCTAAGCATTGTTACAATAAACTCGATTTTCAGACTTAAGAATCGATCCCTGAATTATCCGAGAATTGAACATTATATATATATATGTCAGGTTAGCGTTAGGTTCATGGGCGTATAACGAATCTTCATTCGGACTAGTCATCGTTGCTGTACAATAGAGATTATATTTACTGGTATAAATATTGATTTTTACAAAGTTTGACAAATAATCGTGGTGACTAAACACTCGAGATATTAAAGACAATGTTCTTAGGTTCAATAACGAATCCACAGTCAACGGGGTAACTCTTTGTTAAACGTAGAATATATTTTGAAGCACAAAGTAACGTTTGCTGTGACGCTCGGTATAATACTGCACGTAAAGACGATGTGCAAACTCTCCAAAGTGATCGCAAGAATAAAAGACTGATGGAAATTTTCCTCTCCTTACGATCGCGTTTGTTCGTTGCATATTGGCCGGGGATATTAACAAAATTCCAGCCGCCGTTGCTAGGCAGACCCGCCTAGAGCTGACATTGCTCCTGCCCGGGGTGTGATTGTTTATTAACGTTGTATTCAACGTGTGTCCCACAATATTGGCACTTCTCTGTTAGGTAAAAACGTTCATCCCGTGGCTGTGGCCACGTTCGGCGACCGGTTGTGTCACCTCGAGCCCAAGCCCACCGTCACAAATCTCGAGCAAACATGATAGGATTGAATCATAACAACTATTTCGAAGTTTTATAATTTAAGTACAGCTATAATAAATAGTCTAGACCAAAGTATTGGGGATCTTCCCAAAAATTCCAAAAGAAAGGCCCCGATATCCCCTCATCTCCGACATATATAGAGAGAGGAAGAAAGAATTTGTGGAATTCCCTAGAGTGGGAAAAAATATTATAGAAGACGTTAAAAGGCTGACGTTGTTGTGAGTGCCTCTGGTTTTTGTCTCGACCAGGAGTTGTACCACATATATCCAAATCAAAGGCGTCTGTTCTTAAGCAATAGTTGTAAAAACGACCTTGACTACATAACGGCTTGACTCGACACAACACGTGTCTCCCAAACTCAAGGAAAGGCCAGAATATAACGCTGAAAACACAGAGATTCTTGAAAAGTCTAACCCAGTATCAACTTACGCATGGGTAATAATAAGTAACACACAATCAAGTAAAAAAGCAGTTATTTTAGCTGAATCTCCAAAGTTTACATCTGTATATACCTTGGCAGTAAACAGATCTATCAACTCCTGTCAAGTAGGCAACAGAATCGGAATTCCTAGTGTAAAAACTACTCCGCATCACCCTCCTGACGATGTAGTAACTACGCTAATGTTATTTACATTAAATATTAATAGAAAAAGAAGATATATACATAGTTTACAGAAAGTTATTTATTTACCATATGATATACATAAAAACTTACACTAATTCTGTATCTTTTTAATAAATCTAACAAAATATTCATTCATTACATATAGATATCTGCAAATATTCATTGGAATAAATACAGCGGAAGAGAACTTTATTAATTCTAATAAAGTTTAAGATAAAATAATTGATGGTGAGTCAGACATAACAGGTAGCAAAATCCTATTTATCTATATCCTATTTGTCCTATTTATCCCATAATTCTATTTATACATATTTTCATCCTAAGTTTCAATGTAAGTTCAATATACAATGTTTTATAAAACCAAATAAATGGCGCATTAATCTTTCAAGAAAAACGTAATTCATTCAATTTTTCCACTTTTTTTCGTTGTGTGATTTATATTCGCGTTGCGCCTGTAATACATGTACTTCGTTACTAAATTTCATGAAATGAAAGTACGGCATTACCATAAGTACAAACTATCGCAGTTTAATAACTTCATTTGGAGAACCACTTTGTAGTTGGAAATTTTGCGCAAAACCAAAAATTAGAACTTAAACGTAATTCATATAAAAAAATTTACATTTTGCTTTTTCAGTACAGTATTTTTTGCCTTTGAAGATTTTCAGATAAACGTTTCATAACGTAACTTTAATGGGTTATTTCCACAATATTTATTAATATATCATATGCTAATACATCTATTTGAATCATGTAGATTACAATTAATGTTGATATAGATTAATTTAATATATATATTAATTCTATTTCATTTATTTTATGTATCTATTTTTGATCGTACAAATTTTTCAAGTAAAATAATTAATTTTAAAATTAATTTATTTATAAATTAAATTAGTTCTATGATAATAAATCCTAGTGATCTTTACAAGAAAGAGATTTTACAATTTATAACATGAAAGTTTCAAATACTTCGTTCACATTGTTTAATTCATTGCAATTGAAAATAAGATTTATTGTCGTCGATGAATTTTATATTATAGTATTTTATAAGTAGCTGATATTTATTGCTAAATTAATATTTGTAAATAATTCACTACATACACGCCTATTACTACAATAGTATGAACTTTATAAAATTAAATAAAATTAACTTAAATAAAAATTGGATAAAATTATAACTTAAGCGTAATTTATATCAAGAAAGATTTACATTTTGCGTTTTCAATACAGCATTTTTTCTATTAAATAAAAAGTGTTCGTATACTTTTATCATCCTTTTAACGTAACTACGATGTCGTAGCAAGAAAAATTGTGTCATTTCAGTCACCTTGTACCACTGATTAGTCAAACATTTGGTATGCATTTTTTCAATTAAAAGTTTTTAATTAAATTTGCTGCTCTAATACCGTTGTAAAATTTCCTGGCGCATACAACACCTTCCATTGATCTTCGTCTTCCCGCTAGTCAATCAGTTTTATTACATTTTTTCTACCTCGTTATACGCGTACTGGAATTCCAGAGTGCGAAGTATATTACACAGTACAATTTTAGCTTCCATAATATCGTAATGCTATAATATTGGTCCCTAATATGAAACTTTTGGATATTTGAAGGAACGTTATTTTCAATTTTTTAGGAAATTGAAATTAAAATCTTAAGATTAAAGTCTTAGCCTATAATGCCTCATAAATGAAAGGCTCTTAACAAATTACTTTAGTACAATGAAAATTAATTTTAGGATAAATAGAAAACTTAATATGATATGTTACCTCTTGGCTATTAAATAGTAGAGGAACTAAATTGATTTAATAAAAGATATACACATATAGTATACAGTTTAGTGTGATATGTATTAGGCATAAAACAATTTTTTAAAAATTGATGATTTTTTAAAAATCAATAAAAAAAATCAAAAAGAAATATATAAGATGTATATAATATAAAATATACACATATCAAAATGATGAAAATGCACATCAATTATTGAAATATATAATATGTTACGTTGCTGCAAAAGCCTGAGTACGGAATAGGGAAAATGTTAGGTCTTTCCGAGAAACTCACAAAATTTACCAACCAATGTGCTGTTACCGAAATTAATTATCAAACTTTAACATTTACTAGATATTGAGCTGCGGCAAATGTCAGAGGTTTCATTTAGGGACGTGTACGTACATAATCGCGATTTTGTTTGTTTTGATGGCAAGTGACAAGGGGATTGTTCAGTCGGGTGATAAAGTTTACACATGTACGCACGCAGTAAAAGCTTTTTTGTTCCAATTTATATGTTATCACTACTCCTTCATACTATTATTGAAATAAAATGAGCGTAGAGGAAAGATTCTATGAATAGGAATCTGAGATTATGTTGTGAAATAGGAGCAAGTAGGAGAATCGCGCAAGTTGCTCGCTCGAAGAGATATGGTCTAGATAAATGTTACAATTTTAAAATTATGACATAGTTCATAGCTTTACAAGGCTTTACAGGGTCATTACAGGGTAAAATAAATATCGGTATGAAGTGTTTCCCTCAAAATCGTACAAGACTTGATTCAACCATTTTTTTTGTTTCATCAATAGTTTTCCAGTTATTTACGTGTTTTCAGATAAAATGGACACACATATGATATAAATGTTCCTCTTCATGGTAAATATTGACAAAAGGGAATCCAGCTCCAATTACTTTAACCTTGACACATATCGTCAAGAACACTCTACTGAGTAATCTCCAGAAGGTTTTAGCCGTCGCTCCTTATTTCTCAAGAAATTATTAACAAAAAAGATCTATGAAAAACAATACATGGTAGGTATGTATGTATGGTAAAGAAGCAGCACACGCATTGCTCGCTCGTTCCACTCGCTCGTAAAGATCTAATCCAACCCAATATCAATCCTATACGTGAGTGAAGCGAGCGAATGAGGAACTTTAAGAAAAAATATTTTTGCCTGAAAATCGAACTCCCTTCGCTTGCACGTGAAATTGATACTAGATTGAACAGTAGACTAAATTTTTATGAGCGAGTGGTTTTTCTTTAAAATAAAAGCTGAGAGATAAACGCTAGGGGGCGACAGCAAAGATCTTCTGGAAGTTGGTCAGGAGAATAGTTCTTGACGATATATATCAAGGTCAAGGTTAGGATCATTGGACCTAACCTTGGTTAGGATCATTGGGTCCTTTTTGTCAATATTACTAATTTACAATTCAAAATACGAGAATAATAATAAATATACAAAAATTATTTAGATAGTAATTATTCAGAAGGAAATTTTAAAAATATTTGATTAAGTGTAATTATAGAAAAAGCTGGTTTCAACTAAAATGAACAGAATAAAAAATCACTGAAGAATATATAATAATTGAATGCTAAAGTTATCAAAACAAAAGAAGACGACGTAACATCTCAAATAACATTAAGTCAACCCCAAATAACAAGGAAATAGTAAAACATCCTAAAAGACATAAACCTTTTTCATTTAATTTATAATGCTAAACAACATAGACTGTAATTGACTTCTAGGTGAACTTGTAGAAATGTCCCGTCCTCTCCCATTTCGGTGATTTTGTAGAATTTGATGATGTTATAGAAATCAACACTTTGAACAATTTCTTCCTATACATGTAATCCATGATTGGCCTCAGTTTCCAAGACATTCGCTAAAATCTGTCAGTGCTGCTACACTGTATTTCTACTTATAATTTTGCGTCTGTGGCAGCATATGTATCAGTTTGGTTCCTAGCTACCAGTCGATTCATAAACGAGTATGGGGCGAGCTTAAAGCTCCCGCACATAACTGAACATGACAAAAAATGTCTATTATAATCTATAATGTATTATATTATATATATTATATAATATATTATAATATATTCAATTAACACGTTGACTGCCACGCATGTTTTCAATGAAATCTCCGTCAGACCACGCATGCAGCAGTACCAAGCGTTCTCTGCTAGGTGCTCCCATTGATATTTTAGTAATGCGAGTCGTTCATGTGGTGGCCTCAAGAATGATCTTTCGTTTCGTTTGTTCGTAACATTAAAACCATTAGCTGTTGTTGAATATAATGAAGGAAAGTGTGGTATAGATTATTTCGACCAAATGGTTTTTTATGCCACCACAATTAGAAAAGGAATCAAATGGTACAGAAAACTTGGTATTCAACTCCTTTTGGAAATTTCTGTTGTAAACGCTTTGACGGTTTACAAAATTGCAACAAGGAAGAATATAAATATTAGAATATTTAGGCAATTATTAGTTGCAAAATTATTAGGGTTGTCTGAAAATACAAAAAATCCTTGTCTTCGACGGAGTCAGCATAATATCGCCGTTCGGAAAAACGATTCCGGAGACGCTCATGAAAACTATGTTATGCAAATAAAAGATGTGGAATGGACCGAACAAAGGCACAAAAGAATTTGAAGAAAACAACAACTTATTGTCCAAATTGTTCCGACCAACCTCAGCTATGTATAGAATGCTTTAAAGTTTTACATTCTAAATAATTTTTTAATAAACCATTTTCGTATTACTTTTATAACAATTCAACAGTTTTATTCTTATGGAATATCTTTTCAAATACCTACGACGATCCTTCGTAAGTAGTCAAATGAGCGACACCCGAATATCCGTTACGTGGCCCGACCAGAAATTTTGCTGACACCCGAATACGGGTGTCGTGGCAGTCAACGTGTTAAAAATTAATATAATCAATATATCGAGTTTAGGTTCGGACTAGATCTTTCGATCTGGCCACTTCGCCGTGGCTGTCGCGGTTGCGTGAAGTAATAACAAATTAATTACTAAAATATAATAGACGAGTGAACAATTGATATCATTTTACGAAATAAAACCTCGCGGTGATCAGTTTGAAAAATCTAACCTACACCTATACTCAATATATTGATGTTATTCTCTTTTAATTGAGTTATAAATTACAACAAACATTTCGTGCAGCCTCGTACGTTCAATTGCGCACGTTAAGCGCACCCGACCCTCGTTTATAAACAGAAGTCAAGCAACCGCAACCAATACTGACGCACACGTTGTCACACACGTGCAACTATAAACAGAAATACACTGTATTGGTATCGGCAATTGTTAGCGAATATTTCGGAAACTAAGGGCAATCACAGCCCGTTACATATAGATGGACGGGAAAAAGTTGTTCAAAATATTGACGAGCTTTATGATTCATCGAAGTCGGATGGGACGGAATGTTTCAAGAAGTTCATCGATATCCATTGTGGATATCATGCCCATTATAACGATATAAATATTGTAGGTATCTATGATTACCCAATAGCAGACTAGATTTATATACACGATGTCTCAATTTTTCCGACCATACGTTGTCAGTATATTGTATAAATCAGGATAAGAAAAAATGTCACATAAACATGTATCATTGGAAGCAGTATTAAAGGATTATAATAAAGAACAAAAAGCATATACGAAATGAGCAGTAATGAACATGTGTTACTACAGTACAAAGTAGGAACAAATCAGAAATATTTATGTCTAGTAACAGCCAGAAGGTATAATACTTCTACAACTACATCTAACTCCATTTCAAAATGTTCACCATTTCTGTCAATACAAAATTGACTGTGACAAAAAATTAAGTTCATTACTCTTTGAAGTCGTCGTTTAATGATCGTTGAAATTAAAGTCGTAGAAATATTATGATAGCTTCTGACTACTATTGGACATAAATATTCCTGATTTATTCATACTTTAATTATTACATTTGTTTATTACATGTTTTATTGTAACATATTTCATTTCTTACATTTATCCCGTAACAACGCACGTTCGTTATCGCTCATTTCGTGTTCTGAAGTTCATTCATTAATCACTTCTCTTGTTTTTAAATTGGCTAGTTTCACTATTATTATATCAAATAATCATTGAAATGTTTGTGAAATATTTGATGCTTTCTAACATTGACATAACATTATCGATCACTTGTTTCTAAGGAAAGTATGGACTTTAATTTTATTAGAATATTCTGACAGAAAATTTTTAAAGTTGTAGCATCTGAGTATTTGCAATTGTAAGATGTTATAACATAATGATGTAATAAATAAAACTATTAAATAACCTGTGAAACTATTCATTTGTGGTAGTGACAAAAATACAGATGGCCAAAATTAGCACCAATAAGAACAATACATCATCGACATAGCATCCATAACATCAATAAATATTTCTAAATGAAAGACATTCAGTAACGTTGGTTATCTTTATAGCTTCAATCGCAGCTATGTATACATGTATTATTTTTGATTATCTTTCCCCGTTTTAACATCCTGTACGGACCGAACGCACGCAAACAGTGCACTTAATCGATTAACTAAATTATTCAAAGTTTCGCGTGACAGGTAATAATAATGTTTTGCTGTTTCTTCGTCGAAGTATCTCGCAATCGGACTTTCTGACAGTCACTGATTCGAAAATTGACAAACGGATCAGATTGATCTTCAGTCTTCCGATTAAATATCAAACATATTTTAGCGATAACAAAGTGACAATAATTATTAATGCATTGCTACTTGACAAGGGAAAATGTTTATTAATTCACTGGCAATAATAGTTTAATGTAATGATTTATTTACAATCTTTTCCCATCAATTTATATTATTGAATTTTGTTTCTTTCTTAACATTATATTTATTATTATGAAAGGGGATCCTAAGCATTTACTTAATATTTTTCTCATTACTATTTCTTCTTCCATTTTGATCTTACAGTTTTATGAAGTTCGAAAAACTGTAGGTTTATACCACGGCGATAAACTATTCTTTATTTAAATCAGAATAATGGAAACTTTTTCGGATCTTTGGTTTCTAATGAATCTCTATTAACTATCTATTATTTGAATAAACATTTTACACTTTAAAAAATCAAATTAAAACTGATTCACGTCATATATGTATATAAGCATTTACATTCTTAATATTTAATTAATTTACAGGTAATTTAATTTATATTTTATTTATTTTACAATTTTATAGCATCTAGAATTTATTTGTTTGAATTACTCTCTTCCAAAATTTTCAACAAAATTTTTATCCTTTCTTAGTAATGTGATGAACAAAAGAAGTTTTTAAATTTTATTAGATTACAATAAGGCAGTACCAAATTTAAAAATCACAAATCATGGAAATAAATAACGACATACTCTTGTATATACGTGCATGTATCAAAATATATCTACAATATCTGAAATCTTAGTTTACTCGATACCATAATCACTGAAAATTGTTAATCCGTTCGCAAAATATTCGAATTATTAAACATTTATGATATGTACATCCGTTCTGAACCAGTTAAAAAATGACTTCCTCCAGAAGATAGATATTTAAAAGCGTCTGGTACAGAACATATTTATAGAGCTCGATTTCACTAGATATACATGTCATATATTATTAATTACAAGATAATTGTATATAAAAATACATTGACATAAAAATTATGAACGATAAAAGAATTTTATTACAAAATAGGATACGATGTGAAAACATATGTAAGAATATTTTATTATGACAACAACCTTATTAATTAGTATTATGAATGATTAAGAGGGAAAGAGATTTTTCCATATTAATTTCAGTTAATAATAGTTATTGATATAAAACATGGTATTTGAAAGAAAATTTCAAAATCTTATTCTTGCCTTAATTGTAAAATGTTATACAGATTCCTACCTTAGAAACTTGATGATATTTATTATCGGCAACGAATATTTTAACACTAGAACTGTCAAAGAAATCAAAAGAAGTCATTCATAATATCTCATAGAAATTGTATAGATTCACAGTGCTATGTTTTAACGATATTCCTTTAATGAAGCAGAATTTTCGTAAGTATTAACAAATATTTATTTATTCGCTTATTTATTAATAAATAAATTTTAATAACACTTTAGACAAAAACTTTTAATCTTTTTAAGTATATGTATAAAGCCATATTTCTTTTCTGCATTGTGTACTGCTTTATAAGCCTTCATTTCATAAGCTTTATTCTTATTATATCAGTAATTCTAATAATAAATTAAATTATATTTATAAAATGTTTAAATCATGTTACTCAAAGAATCGTGAAACAAACGCGGACGAAGAATATTAAGCAAAACATAAAAGCGTAAGGTTATCAAAATTATTGAACTTGCCATAAGCCACTAAATTCTCGTGTTTCTCGCGTTCTTGGTCATCTATGAATGCAATATATCATGGAAATCGAGGTTGACGTGTTCCATTTGTTACTAAGAAATTACGCGGTTCCATATCCTTTTCAATAATGCGATGATTTACAGCACCAGTAAGTTGTACCAGTGGCGGGTGTTGTCTACCCTCGTCAGAAATTGCACTCGCGATTCGATCCTATGTATCGATGCTACGTAATGTCGCCTGCAGTCGTTGCGCATTACGGACTAGGGCAGGTAGACGAGAATTAAGAAAGATTAGGATTCATAGAATAGATTGGAAAATTCACGGTGGAAAATGTAAATTTTCTTGTGTACAAACTGCGTGCAATTTGCATGTAATTAAAATAAATCTCAATTGAAACACGACGTCCTTTAACACACAGTCAAGCAAGATACATATTCTAACTGAAAAGACTTTTATGGTACTCATGAAGCAACCATGTTATGACCATTTCTTGAGAACATTTTAATATTTGAAAATTATATTTGAATTATGTGAGCAATTTGTTATTTTATGTGATGTATATATATTTACGATTAGCGTAATAAAATATCGTTTGTTTGCTGGAGAATTGATATAGCATAAAAATCATCAATTTTAACATATCTACAGAAATTATCTTCACATATGAGCCATGTACTAACAAGAAGCAAAAAGTACGATTAAATAAAATTATACTTCTTTTCAAGAATAATGTAGTATCGGAAAAAGGATAGGATTAGGATAATTTAGATTTGTAAAATTCTCCTAATACTATTTATTAAGATAAATGAAAATAACAGAGATTAATTGGACAGAGAACAATAAATGTTCAAATTGAACTAAAACACAAAAGTCTTATTCCGCTCAAATCACTCTTCGCAACTCTATAACTCTAACAACTCGATCTCTCTACAACGCTAGCAGCTCTACAACTCTCGTCTTTTGCATCCGCACTCGCACGCTCTCGCTTCTCAACTCATACTGTACGCTTTTTGCATTCGTTCTCGCCGGCGTCTCAACTAACACTGCCTTTAGCATCTCTTTTGTCTTTTCCCGCCCTATCGCGCACGTGTCCCGAAAACGCCCGTGGCCAGGGTCACGCAGACCTTTTCCACGAAACTGTTCACTCGAAAGGACCGACGACACATTGATTTACCCGACGATGCCGCGGCTCTCGCGACATTGTTTACGATTCGGCCGATATCTTAGGCCTTTTGTCCGCGATACTACAATAATGTTACTATTTAAGATCTCTCTTAAGACAAACTTCTAATATTTTTATTTCCACATAAACAAGACTTTTTTATTTCCACATTTTTATTTCCACATAAACAAGACTTTATTATAGACTCAAAACCTAAACTCTTTAACCTAGAATATAGAAAAAAAGTTTATTACATTATTAAATGGTTGAGATATTAATAATTTTCTATTTCAAGCATTAATTTCTTGAAAAACTTAATTTCCTTACTTATGTCACTGCTCTAGCACACCGGCAACATCAGAAGGACTTTATTTTATTTTATAGGATCAAATATTTCAGATATTTTGTTTATTATATTGTATAATGTTTATTGAGTTTATATTGTGAAATAGACTCTGTAAGAAAAGTACATACTTGCCATGATAAGGAACAAGCACATTTTTAGATTTAAGAAGTTATTTTATCTTTTTAAAATAATATAATTTATTATTAATTTCACATTTATCATATCCATGGAAGAAATATTTTACATTTAGAACAATAATTGTGTTCAATACAGATAGAGAATATTGAAGCTCAAATTTCTTCAAACTTAAATTTATAACAATTAACACGCGTATATTTCTCAAACAACAGTACTATAATAAAATTTTTAAATATCCAAGTTTTTAAAATTAGAAAAATATCTAGAAAGCAATAGCAATATAAGCAATTTTTCAAAATATTGAATCGCGCGTTTGTTTCTCATACATGCGGTTATGAAACAAGATAAAAGATATAGTTTTATTCAAATCCAAATATCGAAATATACCTAAATCAAAGCAAACGGGATAGAATTACAAACATTCAAACGAATCTATACAAAAAATACTTTAAATTTTATTTATTTTAATTTTCAGATAAATCGCAATCGTAAAATTGTATCAAAATGAAATGAAACGAAACATTATGGAAACTTTAAAGCTGCAACAACACACAAAATACACACAATATGCAGAGTAAAATACAAATGTAACAAATCTTTATTTAGATTCCATCTTTTATGTTCGCAAGTATATAAATGTGCATAGGTATTCGTAGTCTATTCACTGCTAGCCATTTCGTACGTTCACATTATACTACACGGCTACACAATAGTTGCCAGAAAAGAATTCGAAATTTGGAATGATTTACTATTTTATAAGTTCTTTAAATTTATTTTCCAAAAAATTGTGATAATTTGACTCACAATGTAATGTAACAATACAAATATAAAAGTAACATTAAACATTATTCTTAGATATGTATATAATATGTATGTTGGAATTTGAACCTGCTCCTCACTTCTCATTCCACCTTGTGATTTCATTTTTACAATACTATTTTTACTTCGTTGATATATTCACATCGGCTCATCTATCGGATGGATAATTGTACTCTCTTTTTTCATTACGATTATTATAAATACTATCTATTAGATGCTATTACCGCGTGCGTTAAATGTGTTTTTCATTAATTATTTCCAATCAATCCTACATCTCTAACAATGTACATATATAATTATTATCTTTTTCTTTGGGGAATTTATTACTACAAAACTCTGAATTATTTCAGCTTATTAAAGATCATTAACCATTGGATCTAGTTTCCGGTTTTGAAACTAGAATATCCCCAATTATCTTTTATCACACTAAATGTAGATTAAAATAATTAATTTTCTATTTTTTCTATTCGTCAATGTAAAACACTCAATTATTTCAACTTCCCTGAACTAAATTTAGATCGAAAGTAGACGATGTTAGGAACTGAAGCTTTCCATTGCCAATTTGCTAGCCACTATTTACCCTTAGCTTGAACTAATAAAATGAATGAAAAATAAGCGGTTGTAAATCGGTTAGCAATTACTTTTTCACATCGGGATTGTCAGTGAAGCGAGAGGAAATCGACAGATATTACGATCTCGTTTGATCGAATCGAGGGTCATCGCGCGATCAGTCGTAAGTAAAATGATAAAAAATGGAAATCGCGATAACGAAGGCAAGAAAAGAAAACTTGGAGAAAATCCAACTCGTTTGACCAAAATAGACGAAAGACAGCAAAAATAAAGAGCGGAGAGTAAGGAAGAAAAAATTTTCGAGGGGTAGATGGATTAGTTTTGTTATTTTTTAATTAGAGACAAGTTCGGTCAGAAATGTGAGATGAATTGATTTTATGAAAAACTGAGTTAAATTTTGTGATAGCTTGACTACGCGTTCATTTTCAATAATATCAGAGCGAGATAATGAGTACAGTGTGATTGATATGAATGTGCTGTTCTGAACAAAAAGATAAATATATTGTACATACATCAATGGTAAAAGGAGAGGAAAAAATAAAGAATATTTATTTTTACTAATTTGATGTTACAAAGAAATCAACAGAAATGTGTTTGGAAGAACAAATTTCAATAAGAGTAGAAGATTATTGACACGGAACATTTTATTTTAATAATATACGTGTATTATACACACGTTCATGAAAGTATTCGAAATATACATAAATATCTTTCATACGTAACATTTTGAAATTTCATTAGCAATTTTTATTATTTTTCATTAGGAAAAATTTGAAATAAATCTGAAAATGTAGATTAAAAATATTTAGTACAAATGTACATTTCGCAGAAATCGTGAAAGTGTTTAAACGTTCAATTATCCATTATGTTAATAAACCTACAAATTCAGTGAGACCATATTTAATATTTATCTATTACCTATCATTAAACCTTGTATAATAATTTTTTACTAAATATATGTTTGCAACAAACATCTTGTGATCTCTATATACGTTTTCAGATTAGCTTTAAATTTTACCAATCATGATAATCCTATCTCATTACGTTGTTAATGAAATTTTCTAAATTGTTTTATAACATATACAATATACACGTGAAAAATTTCTATGGTAAGTGTTTCAGAATATTTTCATCAGTCACTGTAGTACCTTCCAAAATTGAAAAGAAAGTGTTGCTTCATATTTTCTGTCTTTGTCTTTCCTATCATACTTAATGCTGCGTATACGCAACATTATATGTACTTTAGCAAGGTATCGATTAATTAAATAACAAATGTATCTATTCTTAGCAAAACTGGTCTCAAATTTTTTCTTTTATTATATCTTCTTTACAAACCCACTAAGTTTTGTATAAAAATAAATGAGAAAGGCCGACCTCATTGGTAAAACTGATTTATAGCAAATCTTCGACACGTGTCGATTTCAGAGAGATAAAAACATGCGTATTTTTATGATTGCTTTTTAATGGTTGTGGAACATTGCTGTTGTATAACACATCAGTTGAGATTAATGGCTAGAAGGCGATACAGTGAACAGCTTTATTTAAATAGCTGTGCAGTTTGATTTCTGTACGATGATATAGTATTATATATTTTAGATTCAATGTTATAGGATTTTTATTTAAAATGCATATTATTAATGTTGAGATAGAGGTTTAACAAGATGAACTAATTCTAAAATTATAAACGACAGTTACTGAAAAATAATAAAGTTAATTCTTCTAATTTGACAAATGATATAGTAAATAGCAAGGTGTAATCTAATTATTTTTTAAAGGAGATAGGCAAATACTTTATTCTACAAAATACAGCTCCCTTTAATCTCATAAAAGGATCTGATGAGTACTTTTGTTTTATAAGGACTAATAAGATACTTTCTTCCTTTTGAAACGGAGAGAGACTACTCGTAAACGAGATCAGAGATATTTATTTTAACAGATTCATATTAGCAGATATAAATGGCTATTAACATAATAATGAATAATAAGAGGAAGGATAATTATAACCGTATAACATGATATCACTGGCATTTTATAGAAAATAGTTTAGATTAGATTTTCTCGTCGAATAGTATAATATATCTAAAAATTCGTATTATAAGTGCATAACGAAAGCTTTCAATTTTATGTCTCACCTATTTCTTCTAGAAAGTCAAAGTAAAAACTTAATTGTGTTGTATGAATATTATAGCTAACTACATTCCGAGTTAACTCAATCAGATGAATAGTTCAACGTAAGGAATTCTATTAATATTCAGATACATGCGAAATGTATTTCAAAGATGAGGGTATGATTAAATCAGAATTGTCCTAATTTAAATATTCATTAAAATATAATCTCTTAAAGCCATTACCAAATACAAAAGCAAAAAGGCAAACATAAGAACAAAATTTAGAAAATGTTTAGAGAATTAATATTTAAAAAAACAAAAGGGAAAAACTTTCATGAACCATGTGAATCCGATTTTCTTTATTAAAATATTTCAATAATAATAGTAATACCTCTCATTAAAATAGTAGAACACCAAAAGCTTAGAAAAATTTTAAAAATTTTACAGAAGATATCTTTCCATTAAGCTCTTAATCTTCGTTCTAATGAACAACTACGCCCGCAAAACCGAGACAAGTCTGGCGGATATTTCAAAGAAGTCGTTCGATAACGTGTAACGAAAAATCGAGAAAAACGGAGGAAAAACAATCATGCGATAAAGCGCGTCACTCGCAGCAAAAAGCAAAAAGAAGTTACAAAAGCAAACGCGTGCATGGCGTATGGCGTATGATGAAAAAAACACGTCGTCGTACACTTGGTCGCTTTTAACTTTTTCTAACGTTGGAAGAACAGTGCTAAAGTTGCGGCACAATTTATGTTCAGCTCAAAGAAACAAGAGGAACGATTTGTTATTATATGCTCGATGCAAAAAACGTAATAACGAGGATGTAAAAATTGACAAGTTAAGGACAGAAAGAAAAAAAGTATTTCGCAAGATGTTTCAGTTTTTTCTTGTCGCTTATAAATTTATATTCTAATAAAATTCTATTCGCTGTGAACAAATGCGTAATAACGCATAAAGAAACATACAAAGTGCAAACTGTAGCTCTTGGTCATCGAATTTAAAAATCGAATGTAAAATTTCACTTGTATAGCCACAATATTATGCCATATACATGTACGTATACAGGGTGGGGCGATGATCAGGCAAGAAGTGATTCTACGTGAAAAAATATGTCGAAGATATACAAGGAAATTCTTTCATATGACGCTTCATTTTTGAGAAAATTGAGTTTGAAAGTTTGTGAAACATATTTTAACTTGACTAAGTAGCGATTATATATAGAAAGTTATAACACATGTGAAAACAAATCAAAAATGTAAAATAAAATTCTGTTATTTAAGGTTTCATTTTCAAGAAAATAGAGTTTAATTACGAACTGGTCTAGTATATGGGCATGATACATTCTCAAATTTATTTTTCTCAAAAATGAAGCATCCTATGACAAAATTTTATTCTACATTTTTTACTTATTTTCAAATGCAATTTGACCCCTGTTGATTATTTACTCTTGCTGAGTCTGGAATTAGCCAAGTTAAGATATATTTGTAGATCCTTTAAAGTAGGATTTCTGGAACAAGAAACTTCGGATGAAAAAATGTTATACCACATCTTTTTCTCATTTTTTCACGTAGAATCACCTTCGCCTGGTTGTGCTATGATGATCACGTCAGCCTGTATGTATATTACGCCACACAAATGACAAATCGGGGAGTTTGAACCAATAAAGATATATCTTTAATATCTATTAAATGTAGAGATTAAAATTCAATGATTCTAAATCTATTATTTACTTGTTTTGTGTCTCGACCAGTCTTAGTTTTTCACTTTTAACTAAAAAGCGAAAATAACAGTTATTAATATTTTTCGATGTTATATCCATGCTTCGTTTTAGAAATGTTAAGATCGATACTTTAAGATCCAAAAAGTAAGAAAATACTTCAATTTAAAATGTACTTACATTCCGTGACGAAACTATAAAACGCTAGATTATAAAATCATACACACCTGTGTTGTAAGAAAGAAATTTTCCTTCCTCTATAAAAAGGTTCATTGTTTGCTTCAAAATTTCTTCCACGAAGAGTTGTCATTTACGGTTTCAGCATTTATAAAAATAAGTATTATACATGTTGAAAATAACAACGTGAGTTCTCGCTCGCCATCTATATGCTGACGGCTAGTTACAAAAGGAGTAACTAGAAGTTATTAGTAGACACGGTCGATAGACCTGATCGATAGTTTTAAGACTTCTCTTCTTTTTTCTTTCATTCGTTCGTGTTCCTTCCAAGTGTGTGCAATAAAGGTTTTCCTGCTCCGAGAAGTGTGGATTTATTATCCAGATAATATAATAATAACTAACGCGATCCTACCTCTAAAATATAAAATAACAACAGGTTATGGGCCCAGGTTCGATAATTAGTTATTATTTTTATTGAAAATATTATAAATAGTAAGAATATTAGGGAGCGCAGAAGATAACCTAAGAAACAAAAAAAAGCACGTGGTCGATAATTTAGTGTTGAATATCGTAAGGGCGCTTTATCAAATATAAAATAACAACAATACATATATATATATGTATATATGAAAACATCCACTGCAGGTATTTTTCATAAAAAGAGGTCAAACGTTACTTTTAACCTTTATTGGTACTGGGCATTCTCACTCTTATTTTGTACGTGAACAAACTGTCTTACGCTACCGGTACAAATACAAACTATTGTACTTTTCCAAGCATATTTTTCATCTATACTATTGAATCTCTGCCCTACAGAATATGCTACTTGTCTAGTTAATATCTTCAAAGAATTGTAAAATATCTGTCACAAAAGTATCTGTGTAAATAATATTAATATCTCCAAGAATGATGTCTAGTTCCCGGAACTTTACAAAACACCTACTTATTTTTTGACTTGCAAAATAAGCTTCCATTGCGTTCGTAGTATGTTTTGTTTAGCTATGCTATAATATATGCTATGCTAATTAATAATGTTTACGTATGTATTACTATTCATTTTAATTGAGACAATCTTCATGTCTGTTTTTCCGAGATAACCGATTACCGCCCAAATTATGTTACGATACCTACAATCTACCAAATAGACTAACGAACTGTTCTGTTTTTGCGACCAGGTTTTCAGGAAAGAAATGGAAATATCGTACATAAGCACAGCGCAATAGCGGCTTAAATTTAAGTTGCAAAAGTAATCTTAAAAAAAAAAAGAAAAAAAATGTAATATTGCATGGCTATGTCGTACCGTCGTGTATCGGTACTTTTGCCCGAACCACCCCACAACCAGAAT
Source organism: Bombus terrestris (assembly GCF_910591885.1). Lineage (NCBI taxonomy): Eukaryota > Metazoa > Arthropoda > Insecta > Hymenoptera > Apidae > Bombus > Bombus terrestris. The sequence continues at coordinate 8,427,609 of NC_063275.1, forward strand.
TCATCGTTTATTATGGAAAATACAAATATGTAATACACAAAATTTGGTAATAATAAACAAATTAAAAAGAAATACCTACCATCTTCTTTTGTCTTTATAGTATGATTTATTCTTTTCTTAAACATCTACTGCCCCATCGAAAATAAGACATTTTTTGATTAAAAAAATAACCCTTTATACGGTCCATTCTTTAGCAAATTTTTACCCTCCTCCTTCATAACGACTGATTATTTGCTGCTTACGTCGTTTTAGATGTTTGTAAACATTTATTACTCTTTAAATTATTCTAACACTAGTTTCAGCTGCTATTTGTTTTGCAATTGGACGTGTTATGAGATTACACGGCTATCTGGTGAATTTGTCGCTTTTGGCCGATTATCGCAATGTTTCTTAATGTAATTTGCGCTATATTCCAAATAATTATACACTACACACCAACTTCTTAATATTTCAGAAATCTTTGCAGTCGAATAATTTTTATTTTTTACATTATTAGTTAAATTAATTTCAATTTCGTTTAGCTTTCTTTCCCGAGACATTCTATATAAACAAAAATATAACACGATAATCATTATTTTTAATATTGTACGCTTAATATTACGTATTTGACATCGAAACACGCACTGATCACTTCGCCTGTTTGAAGGAAGCTGTCGTATCATAGTTTTGTCGTAGCTACAAGAACATAGCATGGAACTACACAGAGTAATATACCATACAAAGAACACACTAACTTCAGTGAAATACAATTTCTTATTATATTATTACATGTCTCACAGTTTTGTCGTGGATTGTATAACTGCTTCAATGTAAAGACATTAAATTTATTTCTATACCTAAATTGTTTTTATTGGAAGAGGAAGAAAGGTATGTTTAAAAGATTTATATTTAAGGAATGTAAAAGTTTATTATTTTTAATTGACTTTGAGTTGGTCTTCTTTGATTTATCCAAATTACTGGAAAGTGAAGTTGCCTTCTTATTGCAGCAATGCCTTCAATTATCATCGGTTATCCAAAATATTATTCAAAATTTATAAGACCAGGTATATATAGCATTATTTAATTTATTAGCATACCATATCGAAGAAAATCATCTATAATATGCATGAAGTCAAATAATAACAAATACCATGGTAACATGCAGAAATCGATCGAAATCATAATCAATATACGGAACACATACATAGACAAGAAGAAAATTAATTTTGTTATACTACATTGATGAGATTATTATTATGACATTCAATATACGAGATTTTATAGTTTAATGTTTCAAATGAAATAATCATACTTAAAGGTTTAAATAATTTCTTAATCATTTCCCGGATTTATTTAGGTTTTCTTAAGTGTTTTAATACTTATAAACGGGGATATAAGTATATAACACCTCAATGTTTAATAAACTTTATTGTTAGAATTGCATTTCGCTTTTAAATTTTACAACAAGAATGAAGAATATTGGGTATTTTGTATAGTTTTTTTTGCATAATTAATATTATTAGTGACATTTCATAAATTATGTATTGTGAGTTATTAGTAGATACTAATAAATTTTCTTGTATAATAGTAACAAATCCGGTAATAATGAATGAATGAAATTTTAGAAATTATAAATTATCTGATTATTTCATACGACATAAAATTGCAAAATTATAAAAGGCAAGCCTGTCTCTACATATATAACTCCTGATCGATAAATTGCTATGCAAGAGAAGCCAGGGATTACAGATACCAGTAAGACATGCTTAAAAATATTATAAAAAAACATGAAAGTGAGAGTTGAGGATAAAAACGTTGGGCTATAGTTATTACATAGTTCTATGAGAGCGTTCGATAACGTGCAGAAGGAACGACATATGGTATGTGAAATAACAATATTTTGCACTTGTCACGCCGAGATGCCATCGAAATTCAATCTGCTGTTCGAACGAACAACGCCTGCAAATCGAGTTTGTGGCTGAACGATGGTAGCAAAACACTATAACGCGGTAATCAAACGGGTGAAGAAAAAGGAACGGCGGAAAACGAGGGGAGGACCTTTCTTGGAATAGAACGTCGTCGTTCTTTTATAGTACTTGAGTTAGTTACTAAAGCTGAAATATTTTCTATATAAATGAACCGAACATATAGCGTGTGAAAATTTTTCCAATACTGACGTTGTTTTGGATTTTGGGAAAAATTCTTCTTTATTAATCGTTAAAAATAGAAGTGTATCTTTTAAGTGCTTTTATGAAAAAGAGGCAATACACTAAAATTTAAAACAAAGTTAAATAAAGTTCATATATAGTATCGTAAAGTGAAAGGTATAAATCTATAAAATCTATATTATATTATACATATCACACTCCTGATTAAAAATGTGAAGGACAATCTTAGTTCTTTCTATTTCGAAAAAATCTAAAAACCTGGTGGGAAATAGTCATAAAACATAGTTTTATCGTTTTTGTCATCTTCAGATTACAATTTGAAAGAAAACTGAAATACTTTCTCATATATATATGTACACGTGATAACGACATTTATAATACATATACTAGGTATCGATGTTTTATAATTTGTTAATTAATTAATTAATTACAAGCAATTTTCAGAAATTATGTTTATCAACAAGGTTGTCAACAAGGCTACAATTATCTTTGATAATCAAGAGTAATACAATTACGAAATTGTTATATGTGATACACTTCAAACATCCCTTATCTTCTTCTCGATAAATCTGTCCATGGCTTTTACTAATTTCATAAAGCAATAAAATTTAATTGAGTTACTTAAATAATTATATAAACATTCAATACACGTAAAAAATTCCATAAGACAATTATAAGCAAAGTTACTTATGCATATACAATTAGAAACATAGATTATACATTTCATATAGATCATAAATTAATTAAAATGTCACATATAATCATAAATACTCTGAATGAGTATGTTGAATTTAAAACACTATCCTATCGGTTAAATTTTGTCGTTAAATTCGCCGTTGCTTGTATGTAATAAATCATTTAATCTAAAATAATTGAAATTGACTAGTTTGCTCTACTGACACAAATGTGTAAGGACGACGTTTACAGGAAAGTATCAATCTTGATCACTTAGATCAACCTATGCCAACCAACCTTTATGTTACATTATTATTTGTGTCAATTTTTCATAACATAATTCAATTCTCAATCAACACTATCAACTCAGTATCAAATTACGTGAATTAATTTTAATTAATGGCTATTGAATACTTTTACTAGAAATAGAAAATCTATCTTTTAAGTATGTATACAAAAGATAAACATGTTCAATCATTTTCTACTATAAAAAAATCACTCTTGTTGAACGAAATATTGTTAAAAGATGACTATTATACTCATTTTTTATTATTTTTTAATATAATATCACTTGCATAATTTCACGTTTAATTTCTAATTTTTTCAATTCTAAATTTTGACTTTCCGAATTTTTGAAATGTGAATTCAAATCTTATTTTGTGGAATATATTAACGAAAAATTAATTAATTCCTTGACTATTTAATTATTTTTTATTCTGTATGACAGTTGTTTATTAAAGACTTAAACAGTTTGAATTTGCTATTAATTAATTTATAAATAATTTATTGTTAATCAATTCTTATTTTACAAATAAATACAAGATTTTGAGTACTAATTCACTATCCATATATTATCCTTTATGCGAAATTCTGACTTTTACAAATTCTATTTCTTCGATATTAGTCGATCATTATCAAATTTATACATTATATTGAATCCCTTGAATTTTTGCAATAAAATTAACTTATATAATTATAGTATATGTTACTTATTCCATTTACTATTGTTCAGAATCAAAGAGTTCATCGATTGCCAAACGTCTCTATCAGTACCTATAGTCACTTAATATCTATTAATTTAATGACATAAATACACAACGTAATTGAAATGACACGATTGTGATTTTCATTTTCAATTTGCCTCGATGAAACATCTGTCAAACTTTCGGATGAAGAAATAGATGAAAATGAAAAGGAGCAGTTCTCGATTCATATGCTTTTATAAGCGAGAATGATCGTTTCGCGCAAAATTATTATCACAAGGTTGTCACGTTCAACAGGCTATTAATTATACGTTTCATCGCAGTACCCTCAGTGAAAAAGAAAAGGGTATGAGAAAGTGAGACTGATCTTAACAAGACGTCTACAAGGAGGCTTGCTTCCTGCTCGACTAATTTGCCTCTCTGGCAATTCCCTTTGAGACCAGTTTCGCCCGGTCATTCGTCTGTCCGTTCGAATTTCCACTTAAATTGGCTGACTGGCGCGGTAAATCTTCGCGCTTCAACCTAGAATTCTAATTTTCAGATGAGCTCGATTCGTGTTCTGACTAATTTGCCTGCTGCTTGATGATTGGACTACGTTAAAGCTAGATCCGGTTACGAGAAAAAATTGACTATCGGTACCATTTGATGTCACTGAAGGTTTTATCAACGTCGAATCTGGTGTGAGAGAGTTTCAGATTATCAAGCTGTCAAATCGTTGTTAATGAGAATCAATTAATTAGATAGATACGAAATGTGGTTGTTGAAATTGCAATGATGGTAAAGAGAATAACTTTAATATTCGGAGACTGTGCAATTATTAGTTTCATGCATCGTAATTATGTTCGCAATGAAAAGAAAAATTTAATTGTAAACTGTGATACTATATATGACCTAGTTAAGAATAGTATAAATATTATTTATGTGCATAATGAGTAATATATTAAGTATTATTCGTGTAATGAATTTATTGACTATTAGAGGTAAATAAAAGTTTCATAGCTCTTAGTAGTCGAAAAAAAGTGTTAATAGCCTGTGAAGTATATATTTTACTATTACCACAGTTTTCTTAGGTCCATTTTGTATACATCATATTTTTTTAATACTTGAAGTTTTATAAAGTTCTGAAAAAATTCTAAATTACTTACTAACACTTCTATTTCGTTATGCAAATGTTAAACTAAGTGAAAGGTTTTTTTAAATATAAATCGAAATATTTTTAAGAAATTCAAAAGTGAAATTTCATTGGATATTAAATGGATGTATTGATACTATGGACAGTTAATTTCGTATAAAACTCTAAATTATTAATAAAAATAAATTTCTAACAGTTAAAAGCAGTAAATCGATAACAAATTCCAATAATTATTTAGAAAGCCGATGTGTTCTCGATTTCGATGATTTTTTAATATGTTATAAAAATCAACAGTTTTAACAACTTTTCTCTATATGTGTTACCGTCGGACTCTCTCAGTTTTCGAGATATTCGTAAAAAAATGTTGGTATCACTACACTGAATTTTGTCTATAATTGTACATTTACGACACGCATGCATCAGTATTGATTACCGACCGCCGGCTTAACCCAAACCTAATTTTTATCTTTTCATATAAACGGAGATTAAGCGAGGCGACAAACGTATCGGCTATGCCTGTGGCAATATCGCAAATAGACACATATGGGTAGAATTTATTATAGCGGTACCGGCAGTTTTTTTTATTAATATTGTGAAAATTAAGAGAATGCGACAGTAACGTGTATCAGGAAAATTTGTCAAAGATGTCGATTTTTATAACATATTAAAAATCATGGAAATCGAAAAAGCATCGGTTTTTTACATAATTGCTCAGTTAATAATACCTTAACAACGATTTAACTAAAACTACCCATTAATTTATGTATGTGAAAAAATATTCACCCTTCGCGCTATTCCCTCTTCTTCACAGAAACTCGCCATTGAACCTTTAAAGCCCATAAATCTAAAGTAATTATTTTCCTCTATCTGCTCGGTAACATCGTGTAACCTCTCTAGTTGAACGACTTACGAAAGCAAATCTTCGTCATGTGCTATCTCGACTGACATAAAATGAGTGGCGCGGCATTAACCCTGGCTGAAACTGCACGAGTAGCGTATGCAAAATAGAACATTAGCATGATGTGCCAGAACACTACATATACTTTGCATGGTCTGCTATTCCTCTCATATCTGGATTCTCTATCTCTCGCTGCCAATGCGTTAGTCCAGTCTAGGTCATTATTATGCAATGACACCGTGCCAGGGACATCAGTCCCTTTGGTAACAGTGGGCTGTTAGCTTGTAAATGTGCGTGTAAACACGCATCGAGGATTCTCAATTTTCTGAGGAGTTCATTTGTGGTGTGGGTCAATCAGACAACGTTTCTTGAGAAAGATTTCTTGTTCATGTTCTTTTCTTCTTTCAAAAGAGGAATGAGTATTTGTCACACTCATGGTGGTTCACGATGTCTTTTTGTTTCTGATCTTTAGGTGTTTCTTACGTCACTTTCGATATCTTATCCTGAGGTAATTTAGTTTATCTAGTTAATTCAGTCTAGTTAAAATTTATCTAGTTAATTATTAGGAAGTACATTATTATAGTTTCACGATTTACTAATCGTTAATACACCTATGTACTTGTACTGGTATATTTGCTATTTATAAACATTTTTGTTGAATTAAGTTACAAAAAGTACTACTTTTTAATAAGTGAAATTGTGTTAGAAGCAATGAACATAAAGAATATGTAACCAAAAGGAACAAAAGAATGATCCATAATAAGTAAACACATACCTGGTCGTTAGAATATATGAATATTCATAAAAAGTGAAGAGAATATTAATGAAATAATAGTTATCTAATGGATATTATTGAATTAAAATAAATGAAGATGTAGGAGTAAAATGAACGTTTGTAGAACAAACAACGATTTTTAAGATTTAAAAAGAAAATTCTAGCTTATACAAGTATTGTTAAAGATCCAATACAATTCAATACAAAATTAATAGAAGATAAAATTGAGATTAATATATTAACTTAATATAAAAATATGTGAAAAAATATTCGATAAAAAAATTATATCCTGTATTTTGTAATTAGTTATTTTGAAGTATAACTTAATGATTGCATTTGATCATACATATTGCAATGCGAATATTTAAATATATTATAGATTACTACAATTAATAAATTATATCATTATAATTGTATTATATATAGATGATACTATATATAATGCTAGATTTTACCTAATATACCTCATAATACGAATTAAAGTTAATTACATTTGAACTTCCTTGTTATTATCTTATTATCGACTATCTTATTATCTAAATATGCTACAGAATGATATATAGATACATATCATAAGATTAGCAATAAAAAAATTTTTTAAATCGTAATATTGACGCTATCTCTTGAACTCGTTTAATAAATTCACTCAACCTTGAAGGACTTGTAAACAAACGTGACGCGAACACTGTTTCTAATCAGGGACTTTGATAGAAATCTAACAACCGTGCTTTGTTGCAAAGTTTCTTTCCATACTGTAGAAATTGTACTAGATATCCCGTCGCTCTATTTGTTGCGCAAATTGTATCTAGTACGCTGCACATATGAAAGAAATATCATGTAAAGAGCAATCTATATGACTAATACATTTATTTCAACTGCACGGTATATTTTTATCGTTACTTTGATATAAAATTCATATTATATAGATTATTCTTATGGTGTATATATAATAACATAGGAGAGACGTAGCATACTAATTGTTAGACTTAAGTAGGAAACACTTTAAAACCATAAAATAGTAATGAAACTAAAGGATAAAGTATATATGATTAAAGAAATTAAAATTCAGATTCTTTAACGTACAAACAGAAAGTAATTCAATACAGTATACCATATTATGTTAAAAAATTAGTACAACTTGGTAGCAGATAGAATATGAGACATAAGTACCTAATTAAAAAGATATTACTATAATATTACGTGTATAATATATTTCGTCTTTTACTATCATTAGTGATGTTATTATTCTTGAAATATCATCAGTATAATACTATTTGCTTTATACTACTTCTCCTTCACTCTTTACCCTACTATTCCTTTTTAAAATATATAGTGTAAGGGATTCCATTATCTGATTAATATATTAATTTATTAATTCAAATCTATCACATAAACTTTCAATGATCCATTTGTATCTTTTTGTACGTAAAAATTTGACAAACAATTTAACTATGATCACATCTTTCATTCTCCAATCCATTATTTTTCAAATAAGTAATCTTAAATCTTTGAACGTTAATATATGTCAATTACAAAGTGAAGGAACGAACGATTAAATTTGCCTATGAAAATATTCAGCATGAAAAAACTATCCAGTCCTTACGCTGTGTTGCCGTAATAGCTGCACTGGTTGAGCGTCAATAAACGACGATTCAGAAGCAATTGCTTGTAAGGTAAAGCGTTTCTAAGCGATCTAAGTCGTAGACAACGGTAACACGCCGTGCACTTGCACTTTTTAACGCCAACGCATTGTCTGGCTCGTGCATACGCATCGTGCGCGATCGAGATTCAAAGCACGTGGTAATGATGTTTGAATGCCAATGGATTGATAGATCGATCACTTGTGTAACATTGACACAAAAATAAATTGGCCAACTGGCGAATGAAAATGAAGATGTACGCATACTAAATTCTCCTGTGATTGTTCTTATAATCATCATCTGTCTATTAAATAAATACAAAAGTATAACAAGATATTAATTAACATCATGTCATGAGATGACTCGTCGACTGCTCCGCTATGTTCTAAAATTCCAGTACGTCCTTGTGATGATTCTAGCTGGATACGCGCTGATTCGCTGATACTCAACAATTCCAATTACCAATCAGCGTATCTAACCAGTGTCGCTCTTAACATGCCTTTCTCCGAAAGGGATAGGCACCAACATGGAATCGACGAAATTAAGCACCGTTACGAAATGTACTTCAGGTTCTACTTTTCGATTATTGAACTGTTACAATCAAATTTATCTTTCGGAAACTCCTGGTTCATGTAAAAGTTTTACGATAGTTGGAACGAGAGACACAGATTCCTGAAAACTCTAGCGATCACATCGGATCATTTCAACTATCTTTTCCAGAATGTTCTTTGACGAGAATAAATGAAAATGTACTTTGATAAAACACTATATGAGAATGCTACATTCATTATTGTGTCATATGTGGTAATAACGATGGCACCGATAATTTGAAATAAACTACGTATCATAATGTAAAAGCAATTGAGAATTGTTTTCGATATTTACTTTGTTTAAATATTTTTGGCAAACTGTAAAACGTTACTTTAATTCTTAAGTAGATGGATACAGTTGTTGCAAAAAGTATTTGTACGGATTCCTCTATTACAAAACTACTTCTTTCCGAAGCTGTACATTTCGTTCTTATAATGTAACATTTTTGTAATCATATGAAAATACTATTAAGTGATAGGCAAAGTAATATACTTCAACCTAAATAATTCGTTCATAAATGCTAGAGTAATGATAAATGCTACTGTAAATCATGATTCTTAGAGAAATTTAGATTATTATTTTATTATCAAAATGTAATAGAGAATTTGAATAATTAGGCTTTAATAGTTCTATTATTAAGTATTTTAATTGTAAAAAATTTGACAAACAAATGTATTTCCCTGAACAAAATAGTACATTAAGTTTTATAATACAATAACTTGATACATAAATAAGATTGTCAAATAATCAGAAAAACTATTCGTCTATAATACAGATATTTGTGATTAAGGATTAACCCCTTGTGATCGACATATTTTTCTAATCGTACCACCAAGTGGCGGCATCCGACCGCAAAGGATTAAAATTTCTACGATTAGTAGATAATAATATGATGGTTTGAGTTCAATATAATGTTGATTTATTTATTAAATTTTTCTATCGTATAATGACACAATTTTCAAGCTTTATGAACAAAAATTTTTAAGATTTAGTAGATCATATTTAAATTTTAATTTAGATATTTTCGTATGGTAAATTTACATCAGAAAGAGTTTTTTATCATACTGCCCAAAGTTTACTTCTACTATAACACGTTTTGTTAGGAAGTCCTACATTATCTCTAGATATGCAGTTACGTATGACACAGAGTATTGTGATATACTCAAAGCTATAAAATTCTTTCATGTTTAGTAACTTTACCTTGAATGTAACATTTAAAGTGATAATTCAATATAATATCATAACTCAAGGTGAAGTTACTAAACATGAAAGAATTTTATAGCTTTGAGTATATCACAATACTCTGTGTCGTACGTAACTGCATATCCAGAGATAGTGTAGGACTTCCTAACAAAACGTGTTACAGTAGAAGTAAATTTTGCGCAACCACTTTAACAAATACTATGTTAAAGGTTTAAAAATACGAATTAACGTTATTGGCTTTTCATTCGATGCAATAGCTAAAGGAACACTATTAAGCATTAATGAACAGGTCCAAGAGGACCGACTTTTTCCTAAATCACCAAATATCATATTATCGGATATTTATTTATCAGGAACTTTAGAAAAATTTGTTGAATAGAAATGAATACGTGTTAGAGACTAATGTACAGTATTCGTAATGCATTTATTAAGATAAAAGAAATTTTCTATCTTCTAATCGTTCAACGCTACATTAACCCCTTAACCTATAATTACGTGCATATCCCGTAGTACGATGATCGAGCCAAACGTAAATATTACGGGCATAGCCCGTAATACGCACTACACAAGTCGTGCGAATGGCTCGAAAGCTGCGCGAGCTTGTTTACGTTTTCGGCCCAAAATTCTCGAACGTAAATCGTAAGTTAAGGGGTTAATAATAGTAAAATATCTCATCCTGCTGCAATGCAAGAAATATTCCCTCCACATGTACTACTCTATATACAGGGTGGTTAGTAACTGATGGTACAAACGGAAGGGGAGTGATTCTACACGAAAAAAGAAGACGAAAATATAGAATAAAAATTTTTCGTCTGAGGCTTTGTTTCCGAGAAAATCGACTTTGAATTTTCGCTCGGTACGCGTATCCTCACTCTATTCTTAAAACACATTTTCAAGTAAGATGGAACGTAAACGTCTGGGCTGGCATAATCGGATATCTAATTATTGGGCCATATTTTTTCGAAGGAAATGTAACGTCAGCAGCATATTTCGATTTCTTACAAAACAAATTACCGGAATTATTAGAAGATGTACCGCTGAGAACTAGAGGAAGTTTAATTTTTCAACAAGACGGTGCACCGCCACATTTTAGTCGTCATGTGAGAGATTTTTTAAACCAACATGACCAAGGTTGGATTGGTCGTGCTAGAACAATAGATTGGCTACCACGCTCTCCTGATTTAACTCTGCTTGATTTTTATTTATGGAGCCATATTAAATCAATTGTGTATTCTGAAGAAATCGCAAGTTGCGAGCAATTTAAAGAAAAGATTATTGTAGCCTTTCATACTCTAAAACAATCGAATACGTTAGAAAGTGTTCATAGAAATTTAATTAGAAGAGCAGAAGTATGTGTTCTGCAGAATGGGCAACATTTTCAGCAATTTTTGTAATAATAAACTTTATGATTACTTCATATTATTTCATTATGTATTCCTAATTTTCCGTTACGGCAAAAACAAATTTAAACTGCGATAATATTCATCGAGACAACGATCTACAGTGAGATCCGTTATAAGGAGACGCGATAAAGTAAACGCGTACCGAGCGAAAATTCAAAGTCGATTTTCTCGAAAATAAAGCCTCAAACGAAAAATTTTTATTCTACATTTTCGACTTCTTTTTTCGCGTAGAATCACCCCCTTTCCGCTTGTACCACCAGTTACCAATCACCCTGTATATAATAGACAGCAATACACAATATCATTGAATTTCATCATCCAATTAAGGGCAATTTAAAAACTAGTTGATCAGTACAAGAATTACTAGATTACCTAAAATGCTGCAAATTATATAATGATTTATAATCGTAGCTTTTAATTTGTATACATTGCCAACAGCTTATGCAAGCAGATACTATAACTATAGACGATTGAAGAAAAAAAGAAATTTCTAATATGATAGATACAATTTTTTATCTATTTCAATTTTCTATTCGTAAGAATGACCAATAATTTCAAATGAAGCCAAGGAAAATATCACAAATCATAATTTCTACGCTGTATCAGATAAAAAGCAATCTATTATTATTTCATATTTATGATATAACATTTTAACAAAATATTCATGAACCTATATTGGCACCATTTAGCGGTAAAAGTCTATGGAATATTTTGTATAGTATACACAAATACATGCAACGCAATTCGATTTAATAATAGAAATTATCCTATGAAGCAACTTATACAGATTGATACAAAAGAAAAATTACTTAATTTTAATAATGCCATAATTTTCCATCAATTTTATTAATTGGAGTAAACCTCAATGTCCATAATTAAGAACAAACATACATACTAATGTGTAGGTAGCGCCAAAATATAATTTCGCTTATGAACGAAATCAAAATATCTAACACTAACAATAACAAAGCATATACAGATTTTAGTACATTAAAATTGTGACTTCATAGAAGAAAAATTTAGTATATAATATTCTACTGTAGAAATTAATTATTTTACCAACATATTTAACAAAATATCAGTAATAATAAAGTAAAGTATTAACAAACATAATAAATTAGACACAATAAATACGTAACCACATTTGCAAGATTTAATACACTAAAATCTGTTCATCCTCGAGGAAAGTGGTAGTGGACAAATATCGGAGTCAGTACAATCTCGTTCGTTCGATACCAGTTAATTATCCGGAATTACGTAACGCGAGGAATTCTGATCGATACTAGGACGAATTTTGGGGCATTTGCTAAAACCAGACGACCGAGAACGAGGAAAATAATCGGATTATACGGACAAGCACGCTTCAGAGTGACCGATTAATTCAGTCGTTACGGTGTTCCGATATATATCGTACACGAGAAAACGTGTATCTATTCAAATTCATTACTTTTGTACCGATTTCAAGAGCATAAATTACAATGAGATTCGTTCTTAATCGCGAAAATTTAGAATAAATTCATGACGCGAATGAATTCGCCACAAGTAAATCGTTGTAACTCATGAATGTGGATATTTAAATTATTATATGTATTTATACAGAGTCTTCGAACACCAGGATTAATTTCATGATAAATCGCCATGTCATAGAAGGGTTGAATGTTGGGATTGAATGTTTATAAATCCTTTCATTCTAAGTAAAAAGTGGATTAAAATATTTGTCTCTGAAAAATAACCGTACATAAATAACCAAGAGCAAGATTTATAAAGTTTGACTGAATTTGGTAAATTGAAACATTTTGCATACTCTGTATTATAATTTTATTACCGAACCATTTTTTCTAAAATGTATAAGACGAAATTTTTTATGAAAATCATATCTATACATACAGTGAACGGAACAAAGAAAGAAACAAAGTGAACATAAGAATATTGTTTGAATTATTTATTGTAAATAGAAACTTCTGAATTAAAATCATTTTTATCGATACATACGGCGGCAATCGAAAACAAAGGTTAATTGAATAATTGTATATCGAAACATTTTACATATTTAGTGATCCAAGTTTTATTTTACATAAAAATCTTTCCAAAAAACGCGTTAAACGAAATTTATATACAAAATAAAAAAATAAAAAAAGAGATCGAAAGTTTTAAATGCAAACATTTTTTAACAAGATCATTTTCAGTGATACAAGTTTTAACAATTATTCATCACTGAGAAAGATATATTTATGTCTATTTTAAAAATTGAAGCGTCGTTTTAACGAAATAATTCATTAACAGAAAATTGTTGTACCAAAGCAATCAAAGCTTTATTAAAGTAGTATAAAAATGGTCTTCGACATATAAAAATTACTTTTAGCAATCAAATTTTAATGGTTTCTTATTTGATAAGAAAATTTGAAATAACATGATATGTAAATCAATGTATTAAATTTTTAATTGAAAATTGTAACATATTTTTGCAATGTTAAAAAATATCTCAAGTTTGAGCAGAAAATATTGTTGATATATTGATGTATTGTTGGTGTTGTCAAAAATCGATGTTCTAAGATCAAGTGAAAGTCACTTCCGTATCTTTAAGTGACGCAATTTGTTGAATGGAATGATAGAAGTCATTGGTACAAATTCAAGTTATTAAATATTATTTTATACGTAATTTTATACAAGGACAACCACATGTAGGACAACAAAAATTTCATAAAGATATCAAACTTCAATAGATTAAAGAATATCTCTATTTATGCCAACTTGACCTACACTGATATCAAATCATTACATTATATTACATACCTACACATCCAGTCAGCCACAAAAATCTAAATAAATCTTTCAAATTTGAAATATTGTAACTATGATATTAAATTCAGAAATTTCTTTTAAAATTTTGTATTGATTGTGCTTACAATTAGATACATATTTAACCGAATAATACAATTTATTATATATTTATTAAAAAAAAAAAAAAAATAAAAAGGATATTAAAAAGACTCGAATATTATAAATCTCTACAAACATCTATTATAACTACATGAGATCATAAGAGAAAGTAAATTTAATATTGTATTAATAACGGTCTACAATCACCTTAAAAGTGAAGAGATTAAAGATTTTATAATTGATGTTGTTATTTCGTACTTTAAGACTTTTATAAGCTAAATATTTCTCGTTTCTTAATTCTTCCTCTTTTTAATGCTCTTTTTAATGCTTTTTCTTTTATTTCTATTATCTTGCATTCTTCTATCAATATATAATTTAGTGTTGTCATATCTAACCTTAAGATCCATTTGACATATCTTCTTTATATTCTATCCAGTCTTTCTTCCATGTTCCCGCCGCATACCTCTGCTCCAAACAGCGCCACACTCTCTAGCAGTGCTCCAAACATCTTCATTCTCCTCTTGTAGTCCTATTTGAAAATTCTTTCTCCCACGCTCCGTGTTTTCTTCATTGCTATTGTTGCTCTCTTTTTCCTGTCTTGTATGTGTTTCTCATCACTGCCGTTTTTCTGTAGTATGTACCCTAGGTACCTTATCTCGTCCACTTCTTCTAATTTTCGCTCTCCCCATTTCCATTCTCTTTATTTCTCCTTGTTCTTTCTTTTTTCGAAAATTATTATCTTGATCTTTTCCGTACTCAGTTCCAATTCAGTTTCCTTTAAAAATTTTTTGAATCTTTTTAGCATTTCCTTTAGTTCCTCTTCTCTATCCGTCATCAGCACAATATCGTCTGCATATGTCAATGACCATACCTTCCTTTCTCCCGCCTTGTCCTTTCCTTAATTCTTCTTCCAGTCCTGCCGCGTAGATGTCGAATAATGTCGGGCTTAACGGGCACCCTTGTCTGACTCCCCTCACTGTCCAAAATCTTTTTGTGTTATGGTTTTTTATTCTCACCACGTTCTTTGTTTCTGCGTACAACTCTTTTATCCTTCGAATTAGTTTTTCGCTAATTCCCATTTTTCTCATTTTCTTCTCCAATTTTTCTCTGTTTAGCTTGTCGAACACCACTTTTAAGTCTGCAAAGCAGGCATATAGTTTCCCTTTTTCCCCACTCAATTGTTTGTCTATGATATGGTTTATCACAAATACCGCGTCGGTCACTCCTCTTCCTTTTCTAAATCCGAATTGGCTCTCTTCCAGTTTGGTTTTAATCTCTGTCTCCAGCCGTTCCAGTATTCCTGCGTAGATCTTGTGTGCTGTGCCCATTAATGTCACTTCTCTGTAACTTTTCGCTACTTTTTTGTCTCCCTTCTTGTATATCGGACATATTACTCCCTTTTTCCAATCTTCTGGTATCCCCTCCTCATTCCATATTTTCCTTAACAACTCCCATAACGCCTCCCCCACTTCCTTCGGTGCATACTTCCATACCTCATTTCCTAACCCGTCTTCCGCCATTGCTTTTTTCTCCTTTAAGTTTCTTAGTTGGTAGATTACCTCTTCCTTCTTTATATTACCTTCTCTCTCCTCCATTATTTTCTCTTCTGCTCGATGCTCCTCCGTTTTTCTGCCCTCTTTGTGTTCTGTTCCTTCTAAAATTTTCATAAAGTGATTTTTCCACTCTTCTTCGCTTATTTCTTCATCTATACCCTCTTTTCTTCTTCTATATTTATTTATGTATTTCCACGCTTCTTATTCTGTTTTGATCTTCTTGATTTTCTCCATTTCTTCTTCTTCGTGTCTTTCCTTTCTTTGTTTGCACCATTGTTTGAATACCTTTTTTCCCTCTATGAGCGCTTCTCTACTGCATTTTCCTTTCATAAACTTTGGCATCTTCCTTCTCATCTCTCTTTTCCTCTCTTTCCACTCCTTGTCGTATCACACTTTCTCTCCCATGCCTCATTTCCTTATCTTCACTTTCTTCTTTGGCATTGCTTCGTTTATCTTCTTTTTGATTTCTGTCCACATTTCCTCTACTGTTCTTCCATTGCAGGTCCAGTCTTTACATTTCTCCAAGTATTTTCCCACACTTTCGTTTATCCATTCCCTTTTCTCCTTCTCTTCTCCTTTCTTTTCCTCATTTTTTTTGTAATTCCGGCCCCCCTATTTCTATTTCTAACGGCGTGTAATTCAACTCTGTTCTTTTTCCTACTTTCATATCAATTATTTCTTCTGTCGCCTCCTGATTACCAATCACATAGTCTATTACTGAGTTTCCCCTCTCCCCAATATGGGTCCACTCCTCTCCTTCTTTATCTCTGCCATTGATTATCGTCCAGTCTCTCACTTCCAGATACTTTAGCAGTGTTCTTCCTTCCATGTTTATTGTCTTGTCTTTTGATCGTCTGTTTTTTTCTTTCCCTAGGTCCTCGTTTATCGGCCCTCCCTCTTTTCTCCCGTTCTTGTGTTCCAGCCTCCGCCGATGATCATCACTTCTTCTTCTCTTCCGTCTACTTTTCCCTCTATTTTTTTCCATGTCCCTTTTGTATCTTGATTATAAACCATTATCCTATACGTCTTGTCATTGTATATTATTTTTCTTTCAACTATATGATCACTTATTTCTTTATATTCTATTTCTCTCAGTTCTTTATTTATACCCGTCATTATTCCCCCCTTTGCTCTTACTTTTTTCCTTACTCTCATTGCTGCCCTGCATTTCCAGTCGAATTCTTTGGGTAATCTATATTTTAATTTGCCTTCCTGTATCCATGTTTCCGTGAGTCCGATCACGTCGAATGTCTTCAGATATTCCCACACCTCCTTGTCCTTACTTATTAGCCCTGATACATTCCAGAAGCACATTTTCATCTCCTTTGTAGTCCCCCCCCTACTTCCCCTTTTTGCATTTTTCTTCTCCTCTCTTTCTTTCTTCCTCCAGCCTCTCTTCATTTTCGTTCTACCTGTACCATTTGTTTTCTACTTTTAGTTTCTTGTATCCTATCTTTATATATTAGCCCTTTTCCCTTCTTTCTCTGAATACCCTTCTTATGTATTGCTGTACCTCCCTTTCTTTTTATGGACTTATAATATAGTAATTATATTAAAATGATCGAGAGAAATGCAAGTTTAATAAAAGTAATTAATGAACGAATTACGAGTTACACGAAAATTGCTACGATTTTAACTACAGAGTCATGGATCCAATGAAAGTCTGTTTTAATTACATTGCAAATTTAATGAAACGTGTTACATACTGCCATCCGCATACCACGGTCCTGTTTCGTATAATTAAAACGTCACTGCGGCTTGCTGACGGGTGGAACGAGTTCTATGTATTTCT
Source organism: Bombus terrestris (assembly GCF_910591885.1). Classification (NCBI taxonomy): domain Eukaryota; kingdom Metazoa; phylum Arthropoda; class Insecta; order Hymenoptera; family Apidae; genus Bombus; species Bombus terrestris. The sequence continues at coordinate 8,445,281 of NC_063275.1, forward strand.
TTATATTAACAAATCGCAAGGAAAAATCCACGTATGGAAATGAAATAATTCGTCGAATAGTAATGAGGAACGCATAAGCTTGATTTATTCTCCGTTGCAGTTTATTCATGATTCATTCATAACATCAAGGCAAAACAATTTCCTTCTGAATGGAAGAATATCTCATTTTTCAATAAACCGCCTTTTCTTATTGAGGATGAATATAAATTTAACGTAGAAAATGTCGCTATATTCGTCATGTGGATGTTTCAGCTATATTTAGATAAGTAACAACAATGACGTTGATATATAGTGATTATAATATACATAAAGAGAGTCTGTGTTAAACTCTATTAATATATGGAATAAAGTGCAAGAATAAAGTTTTTCTATTTTTCTATTTAAGAAAGGTTAAATATTTTATGTATATTACTAAATAACATGTTACTTTACTTTCTTCTTCCAAAATTTAACGATAATTTGATAGTAATCTTAATTGAATATTTTTTCTTTTTTTAACATAAGATTATTTTTTTTATATTAAATACAGAACTTAAATGATTTGTAAATAAAAGTCTTTATTTTTCCTGGATATTAATAACAAGATAGATTATAATCAAATTTCACAAAATACTTAAGATTTATAAATACATATATTACATTTCAGTATATTTTATATAAGTAAAAAAGGATTTAAATCGTTAGAAATGTAATTTCATTTAATTTTATTAACTTAATTCTATTTTGATTAATTTTATACCATCATAATCCAGGAAAACATTTCATTTCTCATAAGACTTAATATTTCATTTTTTATATAAATTCATACAATAAGCAGAATTATATGAACATATGCTGAAAAGTATTAAACTATAGCAATGAAAAATTTTAATTTATTTAATATTATACATATATTTCCTAATCCTACAAATACTATTTGCAAACTACATATCAACACTGTTTAAACACAACATTATCCCCCTGAATCTCAATTTATATCGTATATTTTCAAATTACTGCATATCAAAGGAACAAATTAATTATACCGTTTATTGCTCCCTTATGCTTTAATTTATCTATAAGTCAAATTATGTTTACATTATGTTTATATAATTATGTTTGCATTACATTCTACTTCTATTAAATCGTCCATTTAATCATCCAAAATTCCATTAAATCTATTCATAATTTTCGAATCATATTTCACAGTTTAATTACATTGTATTTTAATATTTTAGATCTCAGAGATTCACTCTCATTTAAATATTAAATATATATATAGAAATAAATAGGATGAAAGAAGCTTATTGAAGAAAGAAGCTATGCTATAGTAATACTCATATATTTATTTTTTAATTGATTATTTAGTCAATAAAGTCATTCATGAAGTTATTATCAAGCCCTCCTTTTTTATATAATATCCCATATTGTTCCGTTTGAAGAAACGAAAGTGACTTTACGACGCATATTTTCACAGACAAGAAGCTACTTTTGAGTCGGATCTTCAGCATTTAAAATGATTTTTGTCTGCAACTGTATCAATGTTTCTAATTTTCCATCGTGTTTTCATTAGACGAGCGCAAAGCGTAAAGCGGTTATTTCTGAAAGATCATTAGCAAGATACGACGGTCTAATCAATCGAAGATCACACGGAGGAATTTCCACCACTTCTATCTAATTAAATCGAAGTCTCACAGAGACCATAACTATTATGTTCAAATTAAAAAAATTGTAACTTAAGAAATGATACCTTAGTAAAATGATTTTGATTAGAATTACCCATTATAGACGATTAAAATCTTTTTTGGTTGCTTGTAACTACACGGTATCAGTGACGGAAATTTGTTTTTGGTTTCGAATAACTATAACCAATGGTAAAAACATCTTTTGGCTGTAGATAACCGGTATTGGTAATGAGAATTATAAGAGTTTTAACATTCGTTCATACCTATTAGAACAATTACTTGACAATTATACTATAACGACGTCCACCATTTCTTGCTTCAAATTTCAATCAGAAAGTTTTAAATAAATTAGATAGGAAGTTTAGAGGAAATTATTGAAAATTTGCTCATGAAGATATTTATAAAATGAACGCAACCAACGAAACATACTACATATAACGAAATATCTAATATTAAAAATGTCAAGATTACTTAAAATCTATAAATGATGGAAAGAGAAAAATGCAGATGAGGGAAAGCTTGTTTTATTTACATCTGATGAAATTTTTATTATAGTATGGAATATATAGATTCCTAATTTTTCAATACTCCAAACAAAATAAATAGACTTCTAATAATTCTCTGTTTTATGTTGGTTTCCATAAGTATGTTAATATACAGGATGTTCGGTTACAGGTGTACAAAAATTTAAGGGGTGATTTTTAAAGCTAAAATAAGATGAAAATCATGAATTAAAAAATTGCATTTTTGGCTTCGTTTTTTAATTATTGGCAATTGAAAATTAGCCGAAATATCCTTGCGCACGAGCAGACTTCCTTACACGAACGAAGGTAAGTCAGCCTAAGCAGCGGGGTGCACAGGGATCCTCAAATCGAACGATACGTGGGCAGCAGCTTACCGTATACAAATCATAGAGAACATACGTCATTATTTCCACACTAGTCAATCTTAGTATTGGTGAAAAGTCTTCGGTAAAACAAATTTCCAACAGTTAGATCGACTACTGACAGATATCAGAATCAAACCGCAACAACCAAATAAAACGATATTTCAAGCATCAAAGTCTTCATCTGAAATTCATCACTAAACCTATCATTTCTCTCACAGTATTTGTCAACACGTCAAGAAACTTGCAGGGCTCGAACAATATCAGAGCGATTCCCTTCCGCCCGGTAAGATTAAATTGTTGGAAAATTTAGCAGGGCATGGTTCTCGAACGGCGCATCACCCTTCATCATATCAGACGAGTTTCATAGAAACTCTTACAACTATCTCCGGCACGAAACCACAGCTGGCCAACTTCTTCGAGCGACTTGGATAAACTGATTTGATTGCGTGCAACGATGGCTACGCATGAATCTCCATTAGGGTGATTGATATCCATTCAGGAAATGATAACAATGTTAATAACCGTGGAGCGAACGGCTGACACAGTCGCTGAAATCGTGTACTATGTTAATTACAGTTCCGCAATACGATCTGTTCCAAGCGAAAATTCAGATTATCGATTTCTTGCATCGAGATCGATCACCATTCGGTTGCTTCTCGTAAGCAATCCAAGCGATCAGATAACTAGACACGAGGATGTGGCACGCATAAATCGATGTTCCATAATGTCTGACGTCAACTTAGGTGTCGATCGAATACCATCGTTGTTCGTCTTATCTTAAACCTTTCGAGATTGTATTTAGATAGAGGCACGTTCCAGCCTTTAAGCTTTAGCCATTTAGAAGTCATAACATAGGTGCAGATATTTTACAACGATGCCAGATCTTCATCGTCAGATATAGAGATATAAAGAAGGTGAGCAGATGTGACTAGACTTTGCATTATTAAGTTTTGAAATGGGAATATATTACATCTCTATTCTGAAAAAGAATAGCTAAACATTTCGTTTTTATTTATTTACCTACTAAGTAAATGGAATAAATGTCCCCTTAGATTATAAAGTTATGGTTCACACTCTATCACCGATAAATCATAGAACACTTATTACTTTTAAACTTAAACTTTAATGGAGTGAACCTGTAATAAAATCATCAAAATGTTATGTAATTAATATTAATTTTTCTTGCATAAATATCAATTCATTTTGTATTTACATACAACATCCATATACGCATACTCTGAGTATGTATACTAAATGTACAATATGTTTACATTCTGCAGTCAGATAGAAAGCTCAAAATGTTCATTAATTATTTTGGCAGTTATAACAAATGTTCGAAATTCCTTCCTTTTGCAAGAATGAAGAGTCCATTTGTCGAACTCTTTCGAATATTCCTGATGTTACAGAAGTGCATCTTGGGTACAGGGGCAGAGATTACCTACCGATTATTATAAAAAGCATTACACTTTATATATTTTACATATGTTTTCATATTGTGTGTATTTTTCAAATTTCCTATAAATGCATGAAAATCTACAGTCTGGTTATAACTTTTCAATAAAGTATTTCAATAAAGTATGGAACATAAATTTATATGAATTTTTTTTTAATTTCGTTAACACGTAATATGTTTTGCTTCGACCTTTGCGGACACCCTGTATATGTAAATATACCACACCTAAACATATTGTAAATAATGAAATATAACATCATTTTTCAAGAGAACAGTTGAGTTACGAACAAAGCAGTTAACAAATTCTCGAAACAAACGGTTGAACGTAGTAAAAGCGTAGTAAAAATTCAGTCGGGCGTCTGAAAAATATGAATTTCAAACTTATTAAGTAATATCCTATCTTGAATCTTTTAAGATTGTATTTGGAATGCGGCATAACATTCAATAGAGGCATATTCTACAATCTTTACGCATTTAGAGCTGAGGCATTCCAGCTCAACTGTTATCAAAGTTGACATATTTATAAACCAATGTACGTATAAACGTATGAATAATAAGTATATATTACTTGTTATTTATGTTATTTATGTTATTTATTTATGAGAGCGAATACTTTCTAAGATCTTTTGTTCTATTTAAACGTGACTTAAATCATCAAAACCTTTTTCTTTTCGTTTCACCAGATTTGAACTAGTAATTGAATAAACAACGAGCTCCAACTAAGTTTTACAGAGACATCGTTTTCAATTTTCGTCTTATTTTGTGCTGTTTTATTCTGCGTGCTTTTGTTTTCGGTGTGTCACAGGCCAAGGTTTTTTCACTTAATCAAGTAAACCTGTGCTTGACAAAGCAACAGCTGTCGAGTGGAAAGGTTTCAAAAAGAACCGTGCAACTGGAGACAAACAAGAACACAGCTGGGCCGTCGAATATTATCAAGGGAATTAACTTTGATCCAGCCGAAATTTTGCAACGGTCTTAATTCATTGAAGTTGTATCGAGGAACGAGTTGCTTAGCGACATCATGGAAAGAAGAGTTGTTTGTTGTCATTGTGTAAACGGTTATGTTAAGAAGAAATAAACGAGTGGGGTTTATTTCGTAATTTCTTCTTTTCTTAATATTATTACATAATTTCTAATAATACATTGTACATATACTAGTTAACATTGGTATGATAGAATATATAAATTAAACAAATTTGTGTACTTTGTTTAAAATTTATACTAAGAAAAGACAGAAGACAAGTACACAAAAGTGGTTATTACTAAATTTATATTTGAAGTATCTAGTAGCATAAATAAAAGTAAAAGCACGTCGTATTTAAGAAATAAAGCTGACCTGCTTTATCTTATTAACCTTTTTTGATAAAACAAAAGTATTGCTATCAGACCCTGATCCTCATTACTATACTTTTGTAGAAGACAATTATAGGAAATATTAAGTGTAACACAAATTTTAAATGTGAAAAATTAGACGAAGTATCTTATACATTAATAAAATTGATATAAGTTAAATGAATTTTTCAAAATTTTCGAATAATATTTCAAGGAGATTTTATTTAATCCTTACGTTCAAAAAGTTACTGCGTAAAAATTTAAAGACAAACGTTATTTTATAATTTTACATGAAATTGTTAACAAGAAATTTAGGTTTAATATAAAATTAATTATTTTCTTGAAAATTTCTTTAAAAAGAATTTTTTATTCTATTTTGCAAGGATTAAGTAATTAAAATAAATTGCTACATTTCCCGGTCAATATTTGTTACTCTTAGTATGGAGAATTTATCAAATATCCTTTACTTACGAAGTAGTACTTTTATTTTTTCAACATTTATTTTTCAGGAATTTAATAAATGTAAACTCAATTTCGAATGTCATAATACACTCTTTTATTTTTGAATTTTTACTCACTTCGTTTATTTTAAAATTAAAAGCAATTGAAAGCTCTTGCAGATTTCACAAAAGTATTCTGTTTCAAATAGTAAAGTGTTCACAGTAAAATGAAATTTAATTATGCGATCGATATAAATGATTTGTATCTTTTCTTTCAAGTTTTTTGCATGTCGCTAAAGTACTTAACCAGTCAAAAATCTAAAATCCCTTTGAGTATATACATTATACAGAAATTTTAGTACAATAGAACACTACGATCATCAAAGAAGAAGAGGAAAAATTGTACACTACATATCCAAACTTTTTACAAATAAAAGAAGAAATATTTTATTTTCATCTATGTAACCGCACAGAATTACGATAAATTATCGATGTCAGGAGATATGTAGCTACATCGACTTTTCAAAAAATACATTGCAATATAGAATTTTAGTGCTTCCAATCTTCGATCCTCTCGTTTCTATTTTCAATTCAGTGGATGTTTCCAGAGAAAATAAATATTGAACACGCAACGTGCCACATTTTACGCTACTCATCCGCGGAAAATATTTTCAACGCTCCACCAAATAGAAACTACGTTTTGAAGATATTCGAAATTCTCCGGGGATATCGAATATTTCAAACGCACGGTCATTTTTATAATACAACATGACAGGTTTACCTAATCGTATCATCAATAATGCAAACTTTCTGATGTGTTTCGAATACAGGAACAAGTAATGGCATAACTGTACTTCATTCCTATCTGAACAACCCAAATGGTTCGTTACAATCGATACTTTCAACGTGTTTTTGAATAAGGTGGTAAACGTAATACATTTTTAGAATTGCTAACTCGATATTTATGTATGTTTCGATATCTCTTACAAAGAAGAAAATATATTATTTTAATGTTTTAATTACATGACACATGTAATTAAATTTCCATGAAATTCATGGAATCTCTTGCGTAAGGCATGAAATGTTACTTTTATGTGTAATTTATCTCCATTATAAATACAATAAGTAACTTCGAACGTTGGCGAGATTCGTGAATTGTGTGATTAAAATCCAGGAGTTTAGGAAAATATTGATTTGAAGTACGAAGCAGTTCTGTTCAGTAGAGCTCTGGATTCTGTCCGCTAATGTGACTGTTATATATATAGTACTCACTATTCACCACTATCCACCAATACAACCGAAGTAATTTAATTTTGATGTCTACTTTATTGAGCGACTCGTTTAGGTGCAGCTTATTTTTAGTAATCTTAACATTAATATATTTGATCTTAATAAAGTTATGTGTTGTGATTACATACGCCAATGAATTATCCGTATAAAAACGCACAGATTAAATAAAACGACGAACACGTGAAAAATTCCAATAGTTAAATAAATAATCCTTTATATACACTTAATGAACTAAATATAGAGTAATATTGTGAGGCTTGCACTGGAATGTGTCCATTAACTATATATTATAAATCAATTTTAAATAATTACAGCAAAGAAAAGAAATAGAGATACTTCTATTTAATACTGTAAAGTTTTGTAAAATTTATTTAACAACAACGAAAATAAAAGTAAACCATCGCTGAAGATTGTAATAAAAGTAAATCAAATTCAAAGATATTGAAAGAAATGGTACAATATATCGGTATTTTCGGTATCTTTCCCACACACCAGTATTTTTAGCGTAAAAGAAATATTGATATTTTTATATGAATTGTAGAAAGGCGTTCTCATGTATTTATTCAAACTTTCCAACGATACGTGCACCGTAACGAAATTTGTATTCAAACTAAAAAGAGCGTTCAAATTCTTATCTTTTGCGGAATGCATAACAGATATTTTCTCGACACACGGTGAGTTTGCACGTTCGAGAAATCGGAACGCAGTTCTCGAGACATTGTTTCAAAAGCGCAATAAATTATCGTTCGAAGATTCGCGCCTTAAAAGCAAATGTTACGCAAAAATAGTCACTGAAATTTTATTTCCTACTTTGCCGCAGTTACGTAAAATATAATCGTTCATATAAATATACAAATATTTCTTCTTAAATCGTTGAATGAAAATGTAATGTGTATAGAATAATGACAAATTTTTGGAACTTTTGGAACTTCAAATGTAAACGACGTCCGTCAAGTGGAATAATAAGTTCAAATAAAGATTGGTCAAACAATTAATATTTCCAAAGTTACAAAGATATATATACATATGTATACCTTTGGCATGTATACATATCTATATAGGATATGATATAATTGTATTTCCAATATATTTATATTGTATATTTAAAGGATTTATTTATAGAAGTTCATTGGTACATTAACAATCATACATATTATAAATACAATGCAGTATAAATATTGTTATGTCTACCAACATGTGAATTTACGCACGGTTAGGGAAAATGGTATCGAGAAAAGTAGAACACGTTTTTCAATATTTGTGTCGTTGCACAGATCACACGTGCTCCCCTGTGAAGACGGAAAAACTATTCTACCTGTCAGCGCATGCCGCGCTGCCTGTGCAGGGAATAGGAGGAAGGACGCGATAACTCAGACGATCTTAAATAATCTAAAGTAATACCATATAAATATATGTACAGTAGCGGACAAAAGTTTAAGACGAAATGAAGAAATAAATAATTGATTTACTTTCCATAAACAAATATAAATACAGTGTTCTACTTTTACTACTACTTTACTACTAATTCTTTTTTTTTACTTTACTACTTCTTTTTACTACTAATTAGACATTTGTTTGTACACTTACAAAAAAAATTTCATTTTGATATTTTGCTCAGTAGCTAAGTTATAAAAAAGGAACGAAATCTGTATAATATTTCGTAATATTTCGTATTTCTCGAAAACAAAGCCTCAAACGAAAAATTTTTATTCTATATTTTCGACTTCCTCTTTCGCGTAGAATCACCGCCTTTCCGCTTGTACCACCAGTTACCAACCACCCTGTATATCTAATCATACTCTATTAGAATTATACTACAGATGTTTATGCATTTATATCTTTTATGTTTAATTATTATGTAAAATTATTATGTAATTATATGTAAAATTATTATGTAAAATTTTCGACAAATAGGGACCGCCATTCTATTCTTAAATGAAACAGATCTTCCTTTTCACAGGTTCCATTTAAGTATTTGTTCATAAAAATTTGAATTTGCATAAACATTCGCTATCGAGTTATAATATAGGTCAAAATATTTGATGCTCCTACTCTCCATTCGTTAAGCTTGCAAAAATCATTTGTTGATAATCATAAATAGTTATCTGTCATTCTTTTACGTGTCACGTGATAAGTAAGCGTTTCATATAAATATTTTAAAATGTAGGAATGCATAAAGAATATTTACAAATGGAATAAAATTTATTTACAGTTCAATAATCAATATCAGATGAGAATTATATGTTACTTTACAATTCTGAATATGCAGTCATACGAATACTATGGGAATGATAATATTAAAAGGAAATAATAAGGAATAATTTCCATATTTGCATTTCGATGCAAATATTAGAATATTCAATCGGTTGTTTGATATTCGGTGCTTAGTAGCGCCTTGAAACTGGTATTTTTTAAGAAAAGAATGTAAATGTGAGTTTTATTCGTGTTGAAATGTAAAATACACAGATAGGAGCGATATTTACATTGCAATGTGCAAACTGGATAGTGAAAAGCAAAACAAATAATTTTACTTCTCTGATTTACATTCTAGTACGATAAATAGTGACGATAAGTAGATTAAAAAGTTAATACTTAATTGATATACTTTGTATAAACAAAAACACGTAATTATGGATATTTTTTAATTCGAGAGAAATTTTCTGTAAATAAGAGTTTTATACAAGGAAAGAGATGGTCGTGGATACTTTTTAATTGAATACAAATTTTATCTGTGAAAAATTAAGATTAAATTAAAAAGTAAAATTTACGTATAAAGAAGCTAGATATTACAAAAGTATAGCAATAACCTACTATGGGGCATTGTTATTTTTTTATAAGTCTGACAGTTTTATATCTAAAGTTTGTATTCACCGAGCATTTAAAATCCGAGCTTTCCTATTATCTTTCTTTAAACAGCAAACTTCCTTTATACTTGTTTAGTAGATCTCCTGGAAAGTAGCAGATTTATTAGTATTTCGGTACTGTTGGTTTAATTAGTACATTGTCCTACTCTACACAATAGAAATTGTTACTTGCGATAAATTAATATTTATAATTAACCTGCACGTGTAACAACCGAAATTTGACATAAATATTCAGTTTCAGAATGTCAGTATGTCATTTTTACAAAAAATGACATACATATTAAAATTCTTCAGACTCATCACTAAATTATTAAATAACAAAATTTATTAATAAAGGATATACAGCCAAGAACTAATGAAACACATCCTGCATTTTTATAATAAATTAACGAACCCCTAATGTTTAACCTGTTCAACATAAATTTAATTAATGTTATTTCATTTCTTCGATTTTCGTTATACGATACTGACGATGTTAGTCATTACTCTTTCATCTTTTACAAACATCGTTTTTGCACTATACATATATCTAAATATATATTTATATATCTAGCAGACGCTGGATTAAAATTTCAATAAATATTTCAACATTTTTAAATAATTCTTTCAAAGACTACAATTTATTTTACTATTTATGACAGTATTTAATACCTACTCTCATACATAAATTTAGTGTCGGATATAACATTTTTTCGTTTTAATCGTTACTACCGATATACATACACAGCGGGTTACGAAAATATTTGAACCCTTTTCACTTTTGTTTGTTTTGTTTTTGTTTTATGTTTTAAAAATATATCCTTTTAATTTGTTTTAATAACAAATAAATAAAATATAACTGTTTAAAATAATATGATATTTATAATAAGAAGGGAACATCAAGATTATGTGAACAAAACTCTAAAATAATTCGACAACCTACATATACACATATATGATATTTATAGTATTTATATTTATTATACAAACGTAGATTATTCGAGGATCATAAAAGTATTCGAACCCTTTTAAGAATAGATAGTGCTTTCAAATATAATAATAATTCGCAAATATAATTATTGTAACACTTAATTGATGTTAAAGTATTGTTCAATTAGTTTTCCCATAATTATCGAGCAATAGGAACTAAAAATACGAGAAAGTTGATATCTTATTCTAGAACTTTACTGCAAAACTTATAATAAAAGAGAATCCGACATTTTGAAACTATACATATTTACGTATGTATATGATTATATAAGTATATATGAAGAAATTGTGTTTTTATTGTAGAATACATTAAAAATATATCTAAATATAAAAAAGTTGATTTCTTTGTTGTGGGGACTATAAATATATGAAAAAATTTATTTTTCATCGTTTAAGCTATGAATGTAAAGAAATCACAGAAACGCGGATGAGAATTGATATTAAAATTTTATAACGCAAGAAAATCTTACAAACAGATAATCCAATTTTCCTTATTATTAGTAAAAGGAAATCTATAAACTTATATACATATTATGAAGAAAATGGGAAACTACAGGTACTTTTACAAATGAAGCAGGTAAAAGCCAAGCTCTTACACGCATAAAATTTATTGTTACTGAATTCAAAAGTGATACACACCAACCCTTTTTCCGCCATTTATCTCCTATTTTCTTCCATGTCTCTACTAAAACACAACCCCCTCCCAAAAAAAAGGAGATAATATGAAGTAGTATATGCATGTACATTTCTCGTGTCTCTGCTCGAACATCTATTGGGAAGCGCGCAAACCGATAGAGCAATCGATAGACGAGCACTCTCTCGTAGCTGTAAATACCTGTTTCCGATAACCATCGTATTCCCACTGGTAACTTTGTTTAGACCACGAGAAAAATCTCGCCTCGTAGATTTAACCCAGAAAGACTGTTGACTTGAAGGCGTTTAAATTCCAATAACATAACTTCGGATGGATTTAATGGAAAATGAATAAAAAGGTTGAGATAGCGTTGGAGAAAATGATACACAAAGAGATAACAATTTATAATGCTCTGTTGTGTTTTATAATATATTTTGTAATGTAAAAATTCATATTATTTAACAATTGTTGTTCTTTGCAAATTAAGGAACATTTGAGGCAAACCTGAAGGAGTATTTCAAGGTAAATAAAATGACATGTAAATATTTATTAAAGCGAATTTAAGCTACATGATTGAATATGTCTATGTAAATGATCTGAAGTAAAGTCGCGTGACCTACGAGAACGAATGTAAGCCCTCCGAACTGCTTAAACCAGAATTCAAACAACTTAATACAATTTTGTGAACTTATTATTTGATTTGACATATTTTTTCAAGTTTCTGTACTCGCTTCTATTAACTAATTAGATTAGTTCACTTCAAATAAAGAAACTTTCTTTAAAATTTATATTTGTACCATATTTATATTAGCCAGGTTTACTGAAGTTGAAATTTGTATTTGTACGAGCCGAATTTTATTTGGTTTAATTGATTTGAATTTGTTTGACTTCAAATAATCTAGCTTCAAGTGAACATCCCATAGAAAACAGATACCTGAATTAACGAAGTGATTATTTAATAGTATTTAATAGTATTTATGAATATTAATTATAATTACAAAGCATAAAGTACACACAAATTTCTTATAATACAGTCCCCTGAAAACACAGTTTCGACATAGTGCAGTGCAAAAATTGCAACAGTCCTCCTGTAATACGATATTCTTATAACATGGTTTTCATATAGCACAACTTAATAAACTTGCACAGCCTTCCTATAACACAATATTCTTATAACACGGTTTCGATACAACGCGAAACGAATTAACCGTGTTATAAGACAGTTGATTGCGTATAACTAAACATAAAATTCAAATAAAGTCGACTTGGTTTGGAAATTCAATATCAGCAAAGACGAAATATGTAATTACATTACCTAGTTACTTATCGTTAGTAGTTTCTTCTAAATCAAGAAATACTTGAGAAAATCTCAAATGCTTTTAAGATTTAAAAACGCATAAAGGGTACACAGTCGTAAAGTTGTTTGGAACTACTTACGTTCAAGCAACACAAAGACAACGACTCTACTCATGAGAATGCAGGAACGTGGAAACAATTGCGAGTCAAGTAAATTGAACAACTGCCCAAAACTGAGTATATTGCCACCATTATCATATAATCATGTAATATGTACAATTTAAGAAAATAATGTATCTGCATTATTATTCTCACAACGAAAAATGTACAATATACAAAATAATTTTTTCATAAAGATTCACGCTATTAAAAAGGTTGTAAATTGCTTGAATTCGGGTAACCTGGCTAATCTGAACGACGCTTTAAATTCGCAATTCCACAGCATGTGCAGGTGCTTCCAGTTCAATTTTTTCCAAGCTAACCACGAATGAATATACGTATATACATATGTAGCCCTAAAAGAATATAGTAAAAAGGTATAGGTGGAGGAGAAATTGGTCCACGGTGCTTGAAGCGTGTCCGAAATTTATTGTCTATTTTACAGAATGACACTCACGCGTTCCCCTCTGGATAAATTCGAGCATCCATTCGAACGGACGCGAGATTGTCGATAAGCCTACCCGTGGACATTAATCTGCACGTGCGGAACCAAGGGACCGCGTGAGAGCAAGGCACGAGCACGAGCGACCCTTGCCCTTTCGAATTATTCCCGCGTTTATCTCGACCCGTCACGTTTCGTACGCCTTGTTGTTACGACCGGCTACAAGCAATTTCGTGCAATGCCATGAGAGGCAAAATTTCGTTCTCTAATTTTCCGGGTAATTTGGAATACTTGAGTCGGTTTTAATGACTAGGAGCGAATTAAAAATAATCCGAACACGGAGTTGAAAACGAGGGTTGTAAATTTTGACGAGTTATAATAATTGTTCAAGCTGAATTATGGCGATCTAGGAATTTACAACTATACTGATGATGGTACCATAGGAAAATTCATTGTGAAGTGTGTAAATAGTTGTAGGAATTGTACTTTTATAAAATGAACTTTTTATCAGTCAAAATATAGTTTGTTTTTTCTTTCATTTCTGCTAATTAATCAAAAATCAAGCAGGTTTATGGTCACTTTTGAAAAATTGTTCTTTTTCGACAATGGATTTTTCTAAATTGTGTTTTCAAACTTCAAGTTTATATAATCTTTTATTGTTAAAGAAATTTTTGTAAAGACCTGAATAAATAAGACAGCTTGACTATAATCAGTAAATATATATGTCAAAGTAATATGTACATTTGAAATAGCATCAGTTACCTAAAATGTAAAAATAGAAACATAAATTATATGCAATATTATTAAATGCATATTTTATAAAAGATAGTGTACAATAAAAATATTGATTAAAGAGCATGAAAAAACAACTATTGATTGAATGAAGTAAAAATTATATTATAAAAAAATTGAAGAAATGCAATTTAAATTTCCGTTGCCATGATTGCTCGAGTGCTATGTATTTCTATTTCATATCATTCTTTTAAGCCTGCTGCGTTCTTTGGATCATTTGAGATCAGCCCGTACTTTTCTACTAACAAATTTTTGAAGTTTGAAGAACAAATAAAAAAATTATTATTGATGTAATTTTTTGTTTTAATTAATATCAAAGATTTTTCCGAATATAAAGGGATCTTTGTTTGTTAAAACAAGAGTGAGATTAAAGATGTAAACACTGGAGGACAGCAACACGTTAATATCTTACATGGTTAACATTATTTTTTATATAGATACTCTACGTACATCTACTAGACATCCACAAATTCTTTTCCAATTGGTACATCATCACATAAAATATTTCTTACTTTATTTCATTTTCACATTATAATTTTTAGTCGTTTCAAGTTATTGAAAAAAACTCACTAAATTGTGAAACACTGGACGGACGATAAGGGTTACTAAAACATTATTGATTGTAATAGGAATTTTTAATTCCTCAAAGAATTGCAGTCGATTTTATTTTCTATCTTTTAATCAGTTCCTTCGAAATGGTTTTCCAATCAAATATTCGAATTACACGTCTGCCGTTCCTCATTTTACATTCCGTGTTAATTTCCGTGAATACAATTGAATGTAACTTCGCGTCATACAATGGCAGAGAATGAAATTTAATACGGACATACGTTGACCAATTGTTAATTAATTCGATCTTGTTAGTAAACAGGCGTGACAATAACTGTGTCCATTCAGAGGTCTGTCAATGAACATGTTGACAAGGTTTTATGTAGCATGTTTCAAACATCATTTTAATATCCCCCGCATTGCATAATTGATTCTTTGTGTTATAAGTTGATTCGTACAGCGTTTTCTCAATGAAAAACGTGAATGTAATCGAGGAAATGTATCATTAGATTTTTAAACATCATACAATTTAATTCTATTTTTAACTATAATGAATAACATTAGAACGATAGTGAAGTTTATGATATTATTACAAATTAAAGTAGCATATATTTCATTTTATTTCTTAATTATATTTAGTTCTTCATATTGTGTATTTATTCTCAAAAGTTGTTGATATTGTTTTCGTATCTATAACCAGATAAATTAAATAAATTTGTTTTAAATAAATACCTACAATTGACAGATTGTTTAATCAATTTATTGGTAACATAATTAATTGTAATAATTAAGCATCAAGGGAATATTTTTAATTCACTTTTAAATGTATCAAAATTATATAGCAGATTATGTACATAGGTAAACTTTTACCTTCAGTTATTCAATCAGTAAAAGAAACTTTGTATCGATGTACAATTATATAAATTAATTATAAACTATTGTAAATATAATATGAGGACAAAAGATACCGCTTTTCAAACATACGTATTACGTTTAAGGTTTATGTTAAAATTAAATATTCCAGAAACACAACTGATTCTGTGAAAAAATTATATTTATTATTAACCACTATTAACCAAAATAGTTTTGTAAAACTTAATAGAACTTGACGTACCTTCTGTTGAATGCTCGACTGTAAAAATATTCATAGAACTATTATATAAACAGATTAATTCTACAGATTAAAGTTTCAATTTTCAATAAGTTCTGACGTTTAAGTTATTGAAATTATTAAACCAGATTATTAATTCTAATATTATCAATAAGTATTATTGATCTCAATAAAATTTATTAGAAAATATCTATCGATATTTTCTATGTATCCAATATTTAATTTATTCCTTTGCCGAAAATCGTTAATAATCTTACAATCAGTCACAACAGCCTTCATACATCCTATACAAATGTTTTTTTGTTAAAATAACATGTATTTTACAGCAGAATTAGTGTGTTCTATGTCTATGATGACGAAAATCTGTTTTAGAGATGAAAAAAATATAACGAAATGTTAATGTACAAATGTAATATCAACGATGTAGTAAATATTTCTTCAAATCTTCCTATACTAATACATAAAATAGCTTTCTTACTTCATACATTGATAAATAGATATACTATTATTCCTGTTGCGTTGATTAAGTCATTTTCAACTTAATTGTATTTTTAAGGGTTAGTTTAAGTTTCAATAAAATGTGAAAAAATTCTTACTGATATCCTCATTTACATCTTATGTTAAATATCTTCTTAAACCGTCACAATTTCCTTCTATTCGTTAAAACGACAGTAAGATTGAAATATAAAACTACGAAGGTTGCAACATAATTAATGAAAATTATGTTTTATTTGAATAAATATAGTCACTGGTAGCGTTAAAAAATTTTAGTATTGAAAACATTTGTGATAAACTATGTACAATAATATATAACTAACTGGTAGTAATATAATTACCATATACAATGTAAAAGTATATGTATATAACGCGATACATGCTAAATACGTAGTAGTGAAAGTTCTTCGTCCTGTTACATGTAAACAAGCTTAGGTCATTATAACCTTGATGAAAATATTTCAAGATCGTTGATCAGGGTCGCAACCTTGTTACCGGGTTTTATGTTACTGACATTACATACTTTTAGTGACATCAAAGAACGTTCTACCGTTTTATGATGTTCATAGTATGAACAAAGCATTACAGCATCGAGGAAACTCCAATGATATCACTGGCTTCTTCGGTTTACAGTGGCACATATGCTCCAAGCCAAGAAAAATAAGTGAACGTTACACGTAATGCTTTTCCTTGAGCCGCAATCCTTACAGAACGAGGTCAGATCGAAGTTCAATTCGACTTTGACACGTATACATGCTTTTTTATTCTATAATTGTATTGCTGACACTTTAAGTCGAAAAAAAACACCTTAAGTGGCTATTGAATTTAGTTCCTTACCTGATATGTAATAGATAGTTGTGACAAGTGGTTGTGAAAAATGTTTGTAAAAGCTATTGCGTCGAAGTAGAATAATTATTTAAATTAGTAATATTATTGCTTCTAAACAGTTAGAAATGTGAAATATTCATTACGTAAAGCAGACATAACAGCTTTTAATATTTGAGCCTGCTATTGAAACGACTTGAGATAGTTTGGAAAATAAAAAAAGATAAAAAATTTAAATATAGTAAAAGATACCTAGTTATTACATGAAATTAAATATAACTAATAACTAATATAATAACTACTGTACAAAGAATTTTTGTCATGAATGATTTGGTATTTCAAAATAGAGTAAACTTTAATGTGAGCAGATACTACATTATTAAACAGTTTCATAGATGTCAAGCTGAAGTATTTTAAAAATGACAGCTAAATATGTTTGGAATATAATTATAGAGATATACCTAATACGATTTAATTTGTTTAAGTAATCATATTCTTCTATTCCATAACTTTCAATTTTTAAGTGTTTATGGTTTTTAAATACTTTTTTCTTTTACGTTTATAACATCTAGCTATCAGTCAAACCCTTAATTTTAGTTATATGTTCTTAGCTACAGAATAGTGAAGTTATAAATGTGTATTGCAAACACATTTGTATATGTATATCAAAAATCGAAATAAATAGATAAAAACGTAGAAGTTATTCAAACGAAATAGGAAGAAAATTGCAGTTATGAAAACCATTTGTAACGTTAGTATAAATTAAATTAAGTAGGACTGAAATAAGGAATGTTGCATATAAAATTCACAAAACAAATTCTAAAAAATTTCACAGATATGACATCAATTATTCTACACCTGAGCATTTATCTTAATCGAACAAATTGTGTTAATTGAATAAAAATACTAATATTAATGTAATGTAATAATACTAATAGTATTAATAATTCATGAGTTACTATTAGTATCTCTAGACTGTATAACTGCGACGAAAGTGAAGAGTTTGAAGCAATAATGAGACAACTCCAATACTTAAATTATATTTATTGAAAGAGCAAAAAGAAAAAAAATACAAGTTTCATATTCAAAAATGTAAAAATCTATTACAACAAATACTAGTTAACTATAAATTCATAGCAGTTTGAAAAAATGATTCAATTTTGTTTAATTTTGAATTGGTTTTCATTAATTTATAAAAATTACTGGGAAGTGGAGGTGTCTCCTTGGTGCAACAACCTCGTCAATTCCTAGACAATAATGAGAAGTAACCTATAACTCCTTCAGAATTCCACATTTATCAGTCACATACTCGCATACATGTTGCCTACCAAGTCAATCAAATGAACTTATCAAGCGATCACCTGAAAGTAGGAAGAATAGTAACGCTCGATGAAGAACAGAAGAGGAGGAAACGCGAATCTCGGTTGTATTATTCCACAAGCGATAAACGTGTCTATAACTAGCGAAAAATTTGTTTACAGAACATCAATGACATGTGTTGCAGTCACCGTTATCGCGTTTGTGAACTGCCGTTTCTCCAGTTTTCGCATGAACAATTACATATATACACATAATTACAAATATACACGACAGACAATAGTACCGATACGAATCCACTATCCAAGACGACGACACGCGTCGCATAAGTCGTGTTCTACACGTATGTAGACGCTACCACATAACACATATCCATGAACAATTTACGCAGTAATACAGCCAGTTATTATCGTGGCAATTAATCGATCGAATAATAAATTAAACAGTGCTTACTTCGAGCAAATTCAAAATAAGATATAATAGAATTGAATAATTATTCAATTCAAAATATTACCTATTGTAGTATCGTAAAAAAGGCTTGATTAAAGATCGATCAAAATAATGTCGTCTGTCCTTCAGTTGTTAGTTTACATATGGAAAAAAGCCTATGTGACTAAATACATCTAGTTCTTGCGGAGCGTTAACAGGACGGAATTAGAGAGAGGAAAAAATAACGCCAATGGAGGAGGACGATTTGAATTTAAAAAAGTTGTTGTTGATCGAGAAACGTTGGACGGTTGATCGAGGAGGAGAGTGAGTCGAGAGATCAGAGTTAATCGAGGAGTCGAAGAGTAGAGTTGTTAGCGTTGTCGAGTTGTGAGAGGTGTTAGCGTTGTTCAGAATAGAGTTGTTAGCGTTGTCCAGTTGCGTGAGTGGTCGAATTAAAGTAAGATTTTTACATTTAGTTCCAAATTAAACAATCTCCGTTTTCTGTCTAATTAATATCTGTATAACTAATTTATTGTAAATAAATTACAAATTATAAATAGTATCAGGAAAAAGTTTATATCTAAATTTCCGCGATACTATACTATTTGATTTATATAACTTCTTAAAATAATTATCAACCGCTGTTCGTGCTGACTAATGCGGGGAGAAATACTTGAATTAATTTTAACTTTTATTTTGCCGGTACAGCTCTAGCAAAACCACGTTTCATGAAGTATAAAAAATGTACATGCTTACATGTATAAGGTAAGAAAACGTTCAAATTATTTTGCAAGAAACTATTACTGAAATATCTCGCCATAAGAATCTTCGTATTCTAATTGATTTGATGAAAAGTTTCTTTCCTTTCATAAGGTGATAATAGATGAACAAAAATTTCTCTTTTATATTATTTTATTGAGCTTTATTGAATATGACCTATTTAGTTATATTTCTATTATCATGTTCGTGCATAATTCAATAAACTAATATAAAATAAAAAACATTGTGCGTCTATCATTTCCTCATAAAACGAAAAAAACTTTTCGGGCAACCTAATACATAGGTCGGAAAAGTCTGATACATAGATCAGTAAATAAATAGTATAGCAAATAGCAACAGCAACCAAGAATTGCAGAAAACAACCTAGAGAAGAATGAATAAGACCAAAATGAAAGGAACAATACGTAATTCGTGAGATATTGTTTTAGAATATACATTTGTTCAATATTTCATAATTATCTAACCTAATATTAAATCCATATAAAGCACATAAAACGATTCTTTTATTTTCATGACTTTAATTTGTAAAGTAAATTGTTGTATAGTGTGCTGTATATATTGCTATATAGTGTACTGTATAGTGTTCTGTATAGTACAATGGCTGTCGAAAAAATTTAATGAGCTGCTATGTAATAGAGTTTAAGAGTGTTCCTGGTTGTTTTATGTACACGATTGTTTTGGAGCACGCATGTTACATCTATTTCCCCTTCACGAATAAAGAATTTGAACTTTGGATAAATTTTTCAATTTACTCGTTTTCCTTTTGGCTAAATGCCAATCTATTTGTTTTCACAAAATTGTTAAAGCCACTTGTCAATTATTTGAGAATGAATGGCCTGACTTCGGTAGTTTATTTAGATGACAGCTCGTGTATAGGTATAAATTGTTTCAGTTGTAAAAATACTGTTAGAAACACACTATGAGATTGCTGAGATCTTTAGGGTCCCTGATCAATATATGAAAGATTAGCTTAATCCCATCGACTAGGTATAAATTTCTTGGATTTATTTTGGATTCTGTGCAATATAGTTGAGTCACCTATGGATAAAAGACAAAAGTTGGAAAAACTTGTAAAGTTGTTTACTTTGAAAAAATCTTACGTGATAAAAGACATTACACATTTTTTTTTTTTTTTTTTTTTTTTGCGTGGGGAGGGGAAAATGCTATTACGCATGCCCAGTGACCCGCATCACTGGGTTATGTGGGAGTCGGTCGGATGTCGTTGCCATACCCACTAAAAACCCCTCCTCCTTCTTCCTCCGCTTAGGGGGCAGACAACCCCGGTAAAACCTGTCGGCAGTCATCAGAGTTGTCCTTTCGTGCCCCGTTGTGTCTACTTCTTCGGGCAGTTACTGCTCATGTCGTCCTCTCAGCCAGTTCAGAATACTGGGCTGGTCTCCTTCTACGATTTGCCGTTGTTTCATGATCTTGCCCTCATTGCTCCGCGTAGTTGTTGTTTCGCTCGTTCTCCTCCTTGCCTCTTCCCAGGCCCTCACTGTCACCCTCCTGTGACACATGACGGTCTTGCAGAATTGCCTGAATTTATTCCAGCTCTCGTCCTTGGCGGTCACCGTGGCGATCAGATTGCCCACGTCTATCTTCCCGCCCAAAGCGTTCTCCAGCTCGATCCTTCTGTCCGTCCACTTCGGGCACGCGAATAGGGCGTGCTCTGCATCGTCGTTCGGGTCTCCGCAGTCGAGGCAGTTGCTGTCGCTGTCCCTGCCAATCCTTTTCCTATAGACACCGAAGCTCCCATGCCCGGTTAGCAGCTGCATGGTGTGGTGATCGATGTCCATCTTCTTTTTGGTAAATAGCAACGCACTCGGTATTAGCTTCTTTGTGATATTTTCTTTTTTGTAGTTGTTCCACTCCTTCTGCCAATCCTCTTGGGCCTTCTTGCGAATCGCCTCCAGTTCCTCCTTCAGCTTGGAGCCGTCCTCCGTGCCAATCCTGGTCCCATGGTTCTTGTTCCTCTCGTAGGTCTCTCCGAGCATCTTTATCTTTATGTAGATCGGGAGATTCCCGGTCAACACACAAAGTGCCGCGTGGGAGACGGTACGGTATGCCGTCGTTGTTATGCACAGGGCCGTTCGTTGTGCTCGTTTCAGCTTTTTCCTGTTCTTATCGGTATTCGCTGCTCTAGCCCACACCGGTGCTCCATAGGTTACGATGGACTCCCACACATTGTAGTAGAGCCTACGAGCCAGGCTGGGCGGCCCATTGATGTTGGGTAGGATTCCCCTAAGGGCTCCTATTAACTTGTCGGCTCTGTTACACACCATCTCGATATGCGCACCGAACCTCCGACTGGAGTCGATGACGACTCCGAGATACCTGATGCGGTCGACCGTTTCGATGTCCGAGGGGCCCAACCTGAGTTTCACCACTCTCGGCACTCGCAAGCTTGTGATGAGCATAACCTCCGTCTTTTCCCTCGCCAGGGTGAGCCCGACACTCATGCACCAATCGTTGGCGATCCTTAGCATCGTGTTGACCTTGGCGGAGGCATCTTCGCTCCTCCCGACGGAACATGTGATGGCCAGATCATCCGCGAAGGCGGTTGCTCTGACCATTGGCATGTTGTCGAGTCTCTCGAGCAACCGGTCGTATACCAAGTTCCACAGGAGTGGTCCGAGGATGGATCCCTGCGGGACTCCCGCCGCCACCTCGTGCTCCACCGTGCCGTGCTGGTTGCTCACGATGATCCTCCTTCCGGATAGGTAACTGCCGATTAGTCTTTTGACCTTCCATGGCAGCTTCCTCTTGTCAAATTCCTCGTATATGCTCTTCCAGCTGAGCGAATTGAAGGCATTGCTAATATCCAGGGTGATCATCACGCATATTACCTTCTTCTGTTTGCAGATGTTGGCAAACTTCATCACCTGCGTGATGGCATCTACTGTGCTCCTCTTCCTTCTGAAGCCATATTGCCTCCGATGGAACGGGTCCGTCCCGATGCATCTCTCGATGATCCTCTTAAAGCATTTTTCCCAGATCTTGCTCATGGTTGGGAGTATGCTTATCGGCCGGTACGCGTTGGGGAGACTGGGATCCTTTCCCGGTTTCCTTAGCAGTATTACTCTGGCCGTCTTCCAGCTGTCTGGGATCCTTCCTGATTCGGTGATGCCGTTGAACGCTCTTGTCACGAGCTCGCTCCTGCGACTCGCTACCAGCTTCGCGATCTCGCCCGGCACGCCATCGACTCCTGCAGCCTTCTTGGAGTTCATTCTTCCGGCGGCATCGACGACATCGCCTTCGCCGACGGCGACGCTGAGGCTAATATCTCCTTCTTCTTCGTGCTCTGCCTCTTCGCGGCCCTCATAATTGGGGGGTCCGTGTCCCAGGGTGAATAGCCTCTGTAGGACTGCCTTCACCATGTCGATCGGCATGTCGTTTGTTGGTCCCTTGCTTTTACACTTCTTCATGACCGTGCGATAGGGTTTGCCCCAAGGGTCGCTCTCCAGTATCTTGCAGTATACAGCCCACGCTGTTTTTTTGCTACAGGCGATCTCCTTTTTTAACTGCCTACGGATCTCCTTGAAGGCGTTGACGAGGGGCTCGGTGTTGCCGGCGTTCTTCTTTCTTTCTCTCGTCACCTTCCTGAGCGCTTTGTGCGCCTGCGCTCTCAGTTCCGCGATCCTCTGGTTCCACCAGTAGTTCGCGTACTTGTGGCTCGCTGCGCCGTTCGACTTCCTTAGCATCCCTTCGCACGCACCTTCTATGCTCTTTTGCAAGAGCTCGGCCCCATCCTCACCGCTAGCCGCGTAGAGGTCCTCCTTCTTCAGTGTGACGTCGAATCTGCTCAGGAACTCCTCCGGCGACATGTCCTTGGTCACGTACCTGTAGAACTTCGATACGGTTCGGGTCCTTCTCGTCTTAAACCTGTGGAGCACGTACAGATGGTCCGAGGCCGAGTATTTGTCTAAGACCGCGCTTCCGGCGTGTATCTCGCTGACCTTGTTGGATACGCTCATTATGTCGGGGAAGCTCGTCTTCCCGTTCATGAAGAAGGTGTACTTTTCCTTGAGCCTCAATGGAAACACCCGGTGGGCGCTTAGTGCCTCCATTAAGACTCTCCCTCTCTTGTCTGTGGTCGATCCTCCCCAACAGGTTGACTTTGCGTTGAAGTCTCCGGCCACGACGACCTTGTCGTGTCTTCTAGTAACACTCTTCGTCATAGCCGACAGCGTGTCTATGTATTTGCAGTATGCTGGCTTGTTTATGTTGGGCGAACAGTATCCGCTGAAGCAGAAGACGTCGCCAACACGGACGCCCACTATCCCGTCGCTCGTGACCTCCGATGCTTCATCAGGCAGCTTGCCATTGAGGAGTGTGACCCATATCGAGGCGTCTCCTTTGGTGTCATTAAACCAGTGCGGTAGCTGCCTGTTCGGCTCGGAAATTATTATTATATCCGGCCTAAGTTCGATCGCGCATTGGTGCATCATGTCCTGCGCCAGCTTGCATCTATTGAGGTTTATCTGCAGTATCCTCATTTACCCGCTTTCAACCGCCTTCTATATTCTGGACAAGCCAGGGATCCGGTTACGTGGTCAAATTTCACTCCTTTCTCCTTGCTGCAGATGGAGCAGCAGGGTGCGTTGGCGCAGTCAGCTATCGTGTGGTCTTTGGCTCCGCACTTCCTGCAAATCTCCTTTCCAGGGCTTATCGCCGTGCACTTGTTCGCGATATGCCCAAACATGTGACATCTGAAGCACTTTACCACATTTGGTAGTGCCTTTATCGAGGCTATCGTCAAGCCGGTTCTGATCTTCCGGCTCGCCCCCTCTTTGGCCAGGTAGGCTTTCGGCATCGTCACTATTGCCGATTGGGTGCCCCACGGCGCCATTTTTAGGGTCTTTACTTCGACCTCAGTGATGTCGCTTACGCCCAGTTGCTCTACTATCTCCCTGGCTAGTTCTTCCTTGCCTACGAGCGGGTCTATATCCCTGATCTCTACGGAGGTCTTGTCGCGCACTGGTAGCGCTCTCACCTTGCCTCTTAGCGCCGTGTTCATATCCGCCGCGGTCTTTTTGGCGTTGCTACCTGCTTTCAGCTCGATCAGGATGTCACCTGTTCTGGTCCTCCTGATCCCGCAGCTCTCTTTGAGGGATTCCCTTGCCCCCATCAAGTCTTTGTAGACCTGGATCCACTCCTTGTCCTGCCCTACTTTGACGAGGATGGCTTCGGGTCTGTTACGTATCCTCTTCGGTCCCTCCGGCCTCATTGGCTTGTCCAATGCCGCCCTTCCTGCGTTCGCCTTCCTGACCACCGTCGGGGTGTCCGTTCCTTTTCCTCTCCTTCCGCGGGCAGGGATCCAGTCTTCCTTTACATCGCTGTCCGTGCATTCCGTGGTCGCTTTTACTGAGCTGTTGCCGGCACAGGCTCCTGCGTAGGAGGCCTCCGCGGTCGTTGGTCTCTTTCTCTTGGTGTCTCCCTTCCCCACGACGGGCGATATCTCCTTCCTTTTTCCTTCCTTCTCCTCAGTCCTCCCCGGAGGGGTGGTCATCCTGGTGGCCGTGACTGTCCTCGCGTTCCTCTTGAGCCTCATCTCGTCCAACATCGAGTGGAGCTTGATTGCTTTTTTACTGATGGCGTCCCTCCTTTTCTTGATGTCGGTATCCTTTTTGCTCATGAGGTAGAGTCTGCTACCTATGTGTTGGATTTCGCGGAAGACTTCTGTGATGATTTCCGTCATCGCCTTCCATTCGCTCATCTTAATGACGATGCTGTCCTCGTCGTTGCCTTCGGTCTCGGCCGTTGCTCTGTTCGCCATGGCCTTCCTCCTGAGCCATTCTCTTGGTGCCGCCGCTTCGCTGCCGCTGTCCGACATTTCCGCCGGCGTGTCTGGCTCCGAGGTGCTGGCCGCTTCGTCCCTCGTTGCCCCCGGCTGGCTCCTGGCCAGGCTTCTCGTTATCATGCACGCGCCCCCCTCCATTGGGGACTTTCTCATATATCTGGTGATCTTGTCACCTCTGAAGATTCTTTCCTTGGCGATTCGGGTCGCCTTTTCGGTGAGTGGTGTCTTGTCCTTGAGTGCCTGCATTGGCATCTCGACATCCTCGATGATTCCCGCGTTGTCTTCATCAAATTCGAGGCATCTTCTAGTGCTTTTCATGCCCGTCATTTCCTCTGTGACAACTGCGGGTGTTTCTTGGTCCCCGGTCGTGTTTACCGAACGAGGGGAGGCCCTGGGATCGACCTTCCCCTCGCCGTTCGTCCAGTCGTTGGGTGACCGTCGGGTCGAGCCTGGGACGCTGCTCGAATCCCCGACGGGGCCTGGAAGCTCCGAAACCCCCTGAGCCGTAAGTTTACTTGACTTACAGTACTTGTCCATATTGTGCTTGTCTTATATACGTATATATATATATATATATATATATGTTGTTTGAGATGGATGTCCTTCAACGTAGCCGGTCGTCGTATAATCCCGCTGTATCCTTCCGCGTGTATGCGATTCGTGACTGTTCGCCGCGGGGAGTTTTGACTGGCCCTCCACGGGGGCGCTCTCCACCACTCCTTGGTTACCCAGGTGGCCCGCACGGTGGCGCTTCGGTCGCGCGACCCAAGATGGCCCCCGCTCTGCCCCTAACCACACTTTTCACACACAGCACTTTCAATCGTTTCTCTCGCTTTTATACCAGCGAGCTCACCTATCACTTGTGTTCCCACTCATTCCGGCGCACTAGAAACTTCACTTTCGTGCACTTTCCGCCCGAATTCTTTAATATACCGGGATATTTCGGATATGCCTACGGAGCAACGTGCACGTGTCCGTTCGGCTTGCCGCCATCATTCCGACTCATTACACATTTAATAACGAAACTAATTGCAGCATATTCAGCAATAGAGTTGCTATACACAAGATCGTTAGAAAGAGAAAAAATATTAACGCTATTATCCAGCTTGTATGATTATAATACGAGGGTGAATATTCCTGATTCAGTGTTGGATGGATACACAAATTACCGGTAAAAATTAATATCATTAAAACTGCAAATTTTGTAATGGAGACTTATGCGGATACGTTAAACGTAGACTGGGGGTCTACAAACAGTGTAAATTAAATATACGCCTTCTAGGATACTATACAAAGAAATTTTCACATGAATTTTAAGGAACTATTAATAGTGAAATTGGCCTTACAAGCATTACCCAATCGCTTAGACAATTGTCTAATTTTGCTTATATATAAACAATATTGATAATGACAGCCTCGTCTTACAAAATAGGCGGTACACATATTTGACATAAAATAACCTGGAGATTTGGCAATAGATGGAAAAAAGAAAAATTTGCATGCCATATTGCATCTCCAGAAAACAATATTGAATGGGAATTATATAGAGATGCTTTTGAGATTATTGTAAGAAACATCGAAGAGCCTAAGTATGATCTATTTGCTACTAGTAGGGACACCAAATGTAAATAAGAAAGGAAATCAGAGTCAAGAGCGTCGCAAATTGGTGTCTTTACAGTTAACTAATAGAATTTAGAATTTCACTCGTTTTCAGCTTTTAGCTTAATTTCAAGAACGTTCCTAAAGATTAAATGAGTCGGAGCTGTAGGAATTCTTATTGTGCCTAAATGGCCAAATCAATCATGGTATCCATTTTTAGAATTGCTCTTATTTTTATAGCTTATCACTATCTCCGTGCAGGACGAGACTTTATCTTCAAGTAACTTATATAACTTTAATAAATATGACTGTAACTTATATAACTATAATAAATTTTCCATGAATGTACAAAGAACCGCAGTCTATTGGTCATATATTTGTCTAAAATATGATGTTTAAAAATTAAAATTATAGCAGCATTTGAATATTTTATGTGGTCAACTCGTCATGTATACAAAGGGTCGATAACTTGCATACAATTCTTTCTATATCTATATTGTTTCATTAAAATTTTATAACTCTCATTGTTAGTTCTGTGGAAATTAAGAAAGGATAAGAAAATATGTAGTTGTACATGTTTTAATTTGTAATTGTTTGTAAACAATCGTAATTTCTAGAGAGAAGAATATACAGTATGTTCTACCTAACTTGAGCATCTTAAATATCTGGTTTATTTTTTATGATAGACAAAAA
Organism: Bombus terrestris; assembly: GCF_910591885.1. Classification (NCBI taxonomy): domain Eukaryota; kingdom Metazoa; phylum Arthropoda; class Insecta; order Hymenoptera; family Apidae; genus Bombus; species Bombus terrestris. The sequence continues at coordinate 8,473,103 of NC_063275.1, forward strand.
TGTCAAAGGAGAAAAATATTTTATCTGAAGAGGAAAACACGATAATGGCTCAAAATTTTTTCTCAAAACTTTCTATAAATGTTAAAATACTTTTATGAGCCAACGTACGTATCTTAGAACATGTGACTGAATTCTTGATTAGATTTATCAAACATTTACACAATTTCTGAATATTATACGATTGACATAAATTTTTACAAGCACAATGGAGGAAATAATTAAACAAATACACCCGAAAGATCATTATCTTCCATCTGCGTTTGAAAAATTTTATTTTATCATCCCCTTCGTAATCCTTGCAATCGTTGGAAATTTTGTATTTGTCGACCATTCGCTGCATGATTCCGCGTTTCGGTTCATTGTTCGTGATTACCACGTGTAGACAAGTGTAGTGATAAAAAATTGATTGATTTTTCGCCGGATGTATATTATACATCGTATTACATTTCAGACATTTCCATGTACACAGTAACGTTCACGCATTCGTCTACGATGCTCGTAGAAATAGTGTGGCAAGCGTATGCACGCATGTCAGCTACATATTACGCGGCAGGAATCAATATTATCCAGCAAAATTTATGGTCTTATGTTGGTCGAATCATCGATTCGTGTAATGACCTCGTACGCCACAACTTGCTCGGTAAACGAGACGTCGCATGATACCGGATAGTCACGCATATCAACTAGAAGACTAGTAAGAATCATGTCTGTTCCGAGGAAATCCTCAGAGAAGATTGATAAGCATCGTGAATCGTGACATAAAATCGAGACTTTAATGGTTAAAGCCATAATCACTGGTTTCCTTTTATACATTAAGTAACATTGTGTTTCTTCTTGGTCTGACAGAATAAGGTATAAATATTAAAAATGGATCTGTTCTGTGTTAAAAATCGTTTTGTTAAACCTTGTAACCTAACCATTTATTAAAAATCTTTCACAAATACATATAAGAATGTATTTCGCATTAAAAATCATTTTGCTAAATGTTGAACATTTTTTCCTTGTGTATTTAAACATTTTATAAAAACCTTTCACACATATTCATCAGAAAGAACATGTTTCGCATTTGGTATGAATGTAGTATAAGTCTAAATGAAGAGTTCTTATGGTTGAAGAAATTAGACCTTTTGAATTCGATTGAAGAAGTCAAATATCAATTAGAAGATTTTTAAAAACAGAAATGTTATCATACCACATATTCAACATTGTGCCACATTTTGAATACTTAATAAAATAACTCTTGCTAGTTTCTTCAAAATAAAAGCAATTTTTCAAATAAATATTACTAATTCAACGTTCGACAATAACGCATATTCCACATAAAATAAGGTCGCTATAATACTATAGGTTAACAAAATAAAAGGTTATTATCATTCTATTAAAAGAAACGAGTTGAGTATTTTTATGTTTGTGTTAGAAGAAACTTGTCTCAAATTGATTAAAACTGTTTAGTAATCTATCTATTTAATTTAAAGAAAGAAAAAGAAGCTAATACCTCTAACTGATTCGATGAAAACAGTTTATAACTACTATACTATACTATATAAGCTTACGTGACTGATTCTGTTTATGTTATATATACATACATATATGTAGCTATTTAATAATAACAGTAAAATTTGTCATTCTTAGATATTATAAGTAAATTTAATAGAATCACGCAAGGAATTTTAAATTATTGAAGAGAATTTTTATACACATACGCGCACTTCATGCCTCGTGTCGAGTTTTGTATGAACTCGAGATAAGAAGGCAGAATATCGCAGGAATAAACAAAAGACGAAAACGGAGACACAATGAGGCTAAGCCAATCCAAGCTCAGTCAGCCCAGCTGTGCGACGCTAAATTGCCACAGTTCTTGACCCTTAGCACATATGTGTTTCAAAAGGCATGTGGTCGGATTCACAATATACAATTGATCGCGAACTATGTTCTTTAAAAAAAAATTTAATATATTCAGTAAATTTTAATTTTATAATTAAATTTGACTTTTAAACAGTACAGTATTTAGGCCAACGACCACTGATGAGTATGGTACACCGTTGGAAAGCTTATAAATAGAGAAGTCCAATAAGAATGATCACGAATACCGTAATCGTCTCATTTAAGAAATATAGGTGGAAATGTGTACACCCGGTATGATATAGATGTAGCACAGCAGCCGAAATCTAACTTGAATCTAACTCAAACTAATAACGTGGTTCTTAACAATGCGGCACGAATATTATAGTAACAACAATCGTTACGAAAACCAACGATATTTAACACCATGAATCATTGTAGTATTTACGATCGACAATTGTCACACAAATGTATTCTTCAGCTGTGCGCGACATAACCTTTCTTGAATATTAGTGGCGAAATTATCTATATTTTCTGAATGGGACATTTGCGGTAGCTATGACCATCTTTGTCGGACTCTTCTACTCATCAAGTTTTTCAATGCAATGGTGTGCTATGCCCTTCAATGATCGTTCACTTAAAAACAATGGTATTGCTTGAAATTTAATATTTTAAACTACCATTTTTACAATACGTGCATTAAATGTCTATCTGCACAAAGCAGATTAATATGTATATGTTTATACGCGAATGATGAAAATAGTATTTAATAGAGGAATGGTTACAATAAATTTTCCAAAACTTTGTTCGAAAAACGTACGTAGTGACAGTAGAAAATCTGTCTTTTCCGACAACTCGCAATTCCCATGACAGTGTCACGTAAACTTGGGGGTTATATGATGAAAACAAGATAGCTGAGTCGTAACACAACTATTAACTTTGTTTTTTATTAAACTTTATTTTTCACTTAATATTCACAATTGAGTATACACTGATCAAGTACGCGACTGGTCTAAGGGTAGAAGCCGGTAAAGATATGTCGACTATTCTAAGGATCAAGAATAAGTGAGTTTTAGTGACGATACTGTGTCTGAGGAAAGCTAGGGATGGGTGTGTCTGAGGGCACGGGACCATCAGATTTGTTGATGACAATTTTGGTTAGGAAAGTGAGGGCAGTAGACACCGCTTCCGATTGGATAATAAGAAGGTTGGTGGACCAGGAAGGGTTTTAGCAGCCCTCCAGAGAAAATTGCTAACCGAAGATACCGAACGTGAGAAGAACTAACTTTCCCGTGTCAACCCGTAGTAAACAACAAATATAAAAGGGCACTTAAAATAAAAGATACTTGTTTGGTCTGAAGGACCTTAACTATGAAAAATGCCAAGACCCATAATGGGTCCTTAAGACTGTTGAGAGTACGCGCCAAGGATGTGTAGACATTTGGCTATCATCTTGCCCGTGGGGTACCACAAGGAAGCGTCCTAGGCCCAATACTATACACATTATACACGGCGAACATACCAACAACTACCAATAGCACAGTAGTGACATTCGCGGACGACACAGCTATACTAGTCAGGCATACTAACCCAGAAACGGCAGTCAAATTACTACAAGAACATATCACAAAAATAGAAAAGTGGCTACAAGAAAAACAAATAAAAGCAAACCCCAATAAATGCAACCATATTACATTCACGCTACGAAAAAAGATACCACCGAACATCCTTCTGAACGGCACGCATATAACACAAACAAAGCATGTCAAATACCTAGGACTCCACTTAGATACACAACTCACATGGAAACTACATACCAAATCAGTAATAGAAAAAATACAGAAAACAAGGAGACAAATGCATTGGCTAACAAGCCGAAAATCCAAATTAAGCATAGAAAATAAATTAAAAATATATAAAACGATCATAAAACCAATCTGGACGTACGGAATACCACTATGGGGGACAGCAGCAATGAGCCATATAAACAAAATAGAGATAATACAAGCTAAAATCCTTAGAACAATAGTAAATGCACCATGGTACGTTAGAAATGATGACATACGAAGGGACCTGGGAATCCCAACGGTCAAGGAAGAAATTAGCAGATACTCAGAAAAATACAAATCAAGAATAGCAACACACCCAAACCGGCTAGCTGCGGAAACGTACAAAACCATAAACATGGACAGAAGACTAAAAAGGAAGCACCCAGCAGACCTCATAAAGGATATAACCTAGCAAACGCGAGGATGGTACCCCACTGGGGGTAGCCACCAACATGTTAATATAACTGTTAAAAAAATTCTACCAAATGTCCAAGTTGGACAAATTGTGAATTTCAATAAATAAATAAAAAAAAAAAACCATCTTGCCCGCGGTGTGTGGCCTGGTCTCTGATGTGGATCGATGTTACAACAGCTACCTACCTACACGAACATTTTTGGCCAATTAATTACACTCTGTTGGTCGAAATAACTTCTAACAACACCGCTTTTAACTTTGCTTTTTATTAAACTTTATTTTTCACTTAATATTCACAATTCAGTATACACTGATCAAGTACGCGACTGGTCTAAGGGTAAAAGCCGGTAAAGATATGTTTACATCAACACCGCTTTTTTGCAGCAAAAATATTCTGGAAACGTTTTCATAAGTATAGTTACAAACAGTTTTAACAACATTAACTCCGCCCTGAAAACATTTCAATGCAACTGCGTTTTTTGTTTCCAGCTGTACAAATATTTCAGAACATTCTATCGAATGTTTGTTTTGCAGAATTTCCATAGATATTATTTGGGTAGAAATGTATAATAACGAACCTGCTACGAATCTTCTTTGAGTTTTACTCCCGAATTCTGTTCCTGTTTCTATACACGAAAGCTTTAATATTTTAAGAAAATTTGTTGAAGAAAATTATAACGAAAAGTCACGCATATAAATAACTATTCTTTTCTGTTTTACTCTGCGAAAATGTTTTGAGGATAGAATGGCACAATTGTAAAAAATAATTAACAGTGATTTATCACAGTGATCGCAGAATCATAGTCACAGTCGCGATCAACTTCATTCATGAAAATTGAATTAGGAATGAATTATTCCTTATAGAGTACTTCAATATAGCTCACATAAAAATATTTGGATATAATGTAAATTTATTCGATGCTGCAAATGAAAAATAATTCAATTTTCTCTTCTTTATCTTATGTCAGCATCTTAAAGAGTAAAATATTAATTCTTATCCCCCGATTTCAAATTCGCAATATTCGTCTGACATCGTTAATGTAAAATATACAGATTGTGCAGAAAAGTTACGCCCTCCAATCAGAAGCGATCACGTAAAATCAGAAATCACTGTGAAAAATCACGGTAATTGGGAACGAACATGATCGAATCACTCGTGATTCACAAGTAACAGTTCACGCCATCCCTGGACGTAACGTGTTCAATAAAAGTTAGTTCAGTATTGTCACGGACTTCAAATATTTAAGCTCATAAAGATAAGAGCAGACTGAAATGGATTTTTACTTCTATAATAACTAAATTTACATAAAAAATAAAATCGTTCATATATAACAAATTGATAGAATGGTAAGTTGTTAGAAAGTAACAAACGTGAAACAACTGCATGAGACAGAATTGATCCAATTATTAGTAGAAAATTTATTATTTATACATAATATTTATGGTTTTGTTTGATTACATCCATGTTTTTGTGAGTGTCGATAAAACAATACATAACATTTGGAATTTCACGAGAAGCTTGGTTAACAATGAATACGTTAAACGAATTTCACACAATTTACTTTAATTATTGGTCAATTACGTCTTTGCCAAAGAAATTTGTTCTTTTCCGCAGTGATGATAGATGAAAGTATGAATTTAATAGCACTAAGAACATCGTGCATAATTATCTATGTGAATTTTTATTAGAATCATGTTTCATGAATTGTAATATGCGATATCAATTGCTCAAGGCTTGGTCGGTATGTATAATGAATTGATTAATCGCATTAGTGTTCCGGTGATATAAATTCCGATCCGTGTCACGACGATTTTAATGGTCATTTATAAGGCGAATGGTCGCGTGACATTATACGGCCCTGTTACCTATTGAATGCGCATAAAAATTAAATGCTCAACCGATTTATGTACTCATCCATCCTGTAGTTCGATCGTAATCTTGCTATCATGAAATGTTACCGAAAAAATATTGCATTAATTATAATGTATATGGTATTACCAATATTACCAATAAAGTATCTCTGAAATTCTAAATTATACTCATGCAGTGTAAACATAAAATTAATTCTATAAAATTCATCATACCATAATATAGAAAAATTAATCATTTATACTACTAGTAAAAATAATAATTTTAAATATATATTAAGTATACTCGCTGTTCAATCAAATTCCACTCTCTCGTATCTTCAATCAAAACAAAAATGTCACTATGGAAAGATTTAAACTGCTAACGTTGCGAAAAAAAGTAATTGTAAAATTAATCAATTATTAAATAGAAAATGTGCAATATTGTATGTTGTCACAAATACATACGACTCTGAAGAAAGTTATAAATTTTAGAAACAAATTTTTATACTGCACGAATATTGAATAGTTCGTACTATAGCATAGTTCGTGCTCTAGGGTGAACTTTCGTAAGAATTAATTCTCAACGTTACACGCGACCCTGGGTGATCAATCGGTTCCTCCATTCTATACCACATATCTACTATTCTACGAGGATATTCTACAACGATACAAATTTTGCAAATTCGAGAGATTATTTTGAAGATAAAATGTTATATAAACACTAAATTAGCTCAGCTTCATTATTGAGATTATGGACCGAAGTGCTTGCTAATTAATTAATTAGTTAAGCCCTCGCGCAAGATAATATATTATATGAAGTCAAAAGAGTACATAAATAAACATTTTGATACACATAGGTCAGTTATTAGGTAATAGATAATAAATAAAAAACGTCAATAAAGCTGCTGTTAACATAACAATGAGTTTGTTGATACTCATTATTAGTATATGAAGTCAATGGAAGACGGCTATTTATGTATACATATAAAGATACAAAGTAGTCATTTTGAAACTGTAGTCATTATGCACTGTTCTGTAGTTTTCAAAGAAGCATTTGGAAAGAGCGTGGATCTAGTTGATCACTTCTGATAGATCCAAGAACAATAAGAATAAGCACGTAAGTATATTGGTTGAAAGTTTGATATCTACAAATAAGATTGTAGCGAATCAAGTTACGGTGAGCAAGTAAGTAGAGTAATTATGTATTCCACTTATTCTCGTATCGTATCAAATACTATTTTCCGAATGATGAACAGAAAATATCACTTTAATCAGGTGTTTAATCAGGTTTTATCATTTTATGTAGTATTTTGGAGTTCGCGTACGTGTAAACTTATTCCTCAATTTATTTTTATAGATGATGGTTCTATGAACAAACATGTCAAAGCATGTCCTAAAATTAATAGAAATCAGTAATAATACTAAGTATACATGCAATACCTTTCTTATGAAAACGTCTCCTATAACTCCGAAACTAGTGATATCTGCATCCATACTTATCAAGACATATTTGTTTGGTTGGATGAGTCATACTCCTCAAGTTTGATTCCAACTTCTTGAAACTACCCGCATATCATTTTTTATTTCCAATAATATTCCGACCATGCCGGAAAGAATTAATTATGTAACATCTTGTATATTTCACAATTTCGTTATATTTCTACCACAAATTATGTATCATAATGGTACTCACAATTGATTCGGTTCAGTAAGCACAACTGACTCACGCACACGTGATTCAAGGTCTCCCGTGGTCTCGTTAGGCCACGATGACTTTCGTTAATCACGATAAACGACCGATGCCATATTTCGTGGCTAATAATTAAGTTCCCTCCGCTGACGGAGAAGATGCACGGCGGACCGCTGGAACGTCAAAATTCACTCTCGTTACCGAACTTTGTACCGCTCCCAATGGCACTAAACACTATATCCCGTAAACCGTAAGATAGCCCCAGCGTTTTAGCGGCAATCCAATTTGCCACGATCGATGCGACGGCAGCCACGTTCGTGCCGGGCTTTCTCCACTCGTAATCCTGTCCTGCATGCTGCAAATCTTTTGGGAACGAACAGACGCCATGAGACTCGCGGCAATCGTTCGCCTACAACGCAATCTGTTCTTCATAGTTTAACTGCATGTATAGCGAGTTACAACAGATTGGTGGAAAAGACATATTGAGGTCATAAAATTGACGCATTATTAAAATTTATATATTTCAAAAATCAAAATATTAATTTGAGACATACAATAGATCCGAACATTTTTATAAGTCTCTTATAAATATATTATGTTTATTATGTGAAACATTATGAAAATTTATTAGCAGTGCTGTAGTTAGCAGCAAGTGCAATGAGCACGACTGCCATGGCTATATTGATAAAATTTGAAAATATACGTCGAAGTTACGAGATATTTATTGTAAATATATATTTAATAAAAGATTAATACATAGCGTGATAGCCATCTTAAACATATTATAAGGTTTAGGGACGATCCCATTGAATATTGAGACTTGGAATAAAATGGATAATTGACTGTTTAAATATTTTTGTCGCCTCTGCAAAATTCATACTAGTATTAAATATCTTATAATTTCTATTGTTTATATATATATAAATATCATAAGATATTTAATACAAGCATGAATGTCGTAGAGGCGACAAAAATATTTAAACAATATATACAACGATCTACAGTGAGATCCGTTATAACGAGACGTGATAAAGTGCACGCGTACCAAGCCAAAATTCAAAGTCGATTTTCTCGAAAACAAAGCCTCAAACGAAAAATTTTTATTCTATATTTTCAACTTCTTTTTTCGCGTAGAATCACCCCCTTTCCGTTTGTACCACCAGTTACCAATCACCTTATATATAATTATATTTGATACGGCTTGAGTATGTGGTACGCATCTGTTTCATATTCTTTCGTTGTGCGTTGGAGTCAATACTTTCGGACAAGTTTTTATAAGAGTGCGATATTCCTTTTTCCCTTGCTGTATGCGGAAGCTTTTTAGTTACGGTTAAACAGAAAACAAAAAGTGTGGAGGTAGAGATCCTATGGAAAAAGTTAAAAAAGTTGCAGGAATAGATGGATATTCTACAGACAAAATAGCGAAGTAACAGGTCGGATACAGATCGTGACGCTTCCAACGATAGCAAATCAGCTGAGGATTACGATGTAGAGGGCAGTGAGGCTGAAGAAGGGAACATCGACATAGTAGGTGCGAATAAAAAATCTCAAAGAAAGTATTACGAAATTCTGAACATTCTTTATAGCATTCATTGAAAAAAGGAAAAGACCGGACGACGTGTTTCGATTCTCGAGCAGCGTTGAGTGCCCACCTCCTCCCTCTTAAGGAGAATTCTATACGAACGCTCGTATGACCTGCGTACAAAACAGTATAGAGCTCTCCTGTCTGCATTGACGACCACACAGGCACTCGCATGGCATTTGATATGTACAAAAAAAGAGTACAAAAAAGAAGAAGAAAGAACGATATCCTACGTACTTGTACAGGCTAGAGAGAGTTTGGGGTTTTTCTGTCCTCTTCATTAAGAGACAGATTACTACAGAAAATACAATAATACAAAACAGTATACGCTCGCATGTCGTATATGGAGGTCTCAAATAAAAGAATATCTGTGTTATAGATGACAAGGAAAATGTACAAAACAACGAAAAAGTCAATGGGTACACGGCGGAAGAAGAACCGTTGAGCACTGAGCTCGAAGAAATTCTAAGGAAAAGCCTTTTAGCTTCAAATACGTTTAATACAAAGCGGCAACCCCTATCCACAATAGATGGAAATACAGGTGCCAAAACGGAATCCAGTAAGAGGGTCTATCGGAGAAATACCCACGTCTGGCGAGGTTTGAAGTGTTGAGAGTTAAACCATTGATCGCCTTGAAGTTGAACAAGAGACAATAATTGCCTTAATCGAAAAAAGAGGAAGCATACACAATGTTTCTAATTAGGAAGTTAAGCGGTGCTGGAAGTTAGTCACGGACATATAGGCAGATGAAGTCCAGAATCACATTCATTACAGCGGGAGTAGGTAAATTCTATTCAGAAAAAATCTATCAGACAAAATAAAGGAAGCAAAAAGCATCGATAGCAAAAGACAATGGCTAACTCTATAAAGAAATCGAGCACTAATAAGCTTCTGATACCTCTGACATCAAGGCAAGATTTAAATTCAATGAGGCTGCGGTGAGAGAGACTGTTCCCCAATCAAGCGAACCCCTCATAGGACGACCACGTCATCGATTGCAATCAAGACCAAGATTGTTATTCAGAAACAAATATCAAACTCAGTTGACAAATCAAATGTCCCCATATCAGAGCTACAACGAAAGAAATCAGGGCGGATGCAATTAAATATAAGTACAAAAGAAAATTATGTCATATGACTCTGTTTTAAACAGTGTTTAGGGATATAAGATAAGATTTGACATAGAGTTTATTCAGAAAAAGATATCCCGAGGTACACTATGTCAGTTAGACCATGAAACATTTCAACAAACTATTAATTCGCTTTTAATGAAAGGAGTAATAGAACTATGCAGAGCGAGCAAAACGTCAGTTCTTATCCAGCTATTTCCCACACCAAAAGCCAGATGGTTTGTTTCTTTCTATTCTAAATCTAAAGAAATTAAATAACTTCATCCGAGCCGATCATTTTGAAATGCGGGGTATAAGACTGTCAGAAAAGCTAATTATCCTGGGTTGTTACATGCGTATGATGGATCTGAAGAATGCCTACTATACAATTGCAATATATAAGAAGAGTCGGAGATATTTCAGATTTGGATGACTAGGAAAAATTTTCCCCATTCACGTGCCTACCCTTCGGTCTAAAGTTTTTTTTTTTTTTACAAAACTACTAAAACCTGTTCAATTGTCTATTTAGACAATTACGAGGCGTGTAAAATGAATATCGCAAGGACGACAGAATTGCTGTAGTCCTTAGACTTCCTGATTAATGAAAGAAAACGTAGTATAATTTCGACCAATAGATGTAAATTTTTAGATCTAATTACCAGTATCGAACTACCTGGAGGCAAATAGAAACAATCTAGGACCGACCTAGGATTATTGTTGGTTAAGAAGACGCGGTTAACCTAAGAATTTGCACAAATAATAGTTTAATGACACGTCGGATCTCTAGAGAAGGAAAAGATTCCAGCATTAAGAGCAAATAACTTCGACCATAAGAAAAAGATTCCTGTAGATGGGTTAGTAGGTTGCCAGTAGCGCAGAAGGGTATCAGAACAGCTGACTGTAAAAGGGAAATTTATGGGGACGTGTGAAGCACGAGTTGGAAAGCAACAGATGGTTCCAATAACATCTCCGACTTTTGGAACGAGAAACAGAGAAGATATCATGTAAACTATAAAGAACTACTGGCAGTGAAATTGGCTCTAGAATTTTGCTAATGGGTGCTACTGAAAGTTTACAATGCAACAGCAATATCTTACGTGAATAGGATGGAGAGTATACGATTTCTCTCATACAATAAATTGGCAAATTGATTTGACAGTGGGGAGAGGAGAGAAAAATTTTCTTATTTTGAGTCATTTATTGTATCGGAGAATAATAAAGAAGCAGATGCTCCATTCAGTAGTGGCATTATGAGAAACATCTTCGTGTGAGCTCGCGGTGCACATCGGATAACGTTAATGCTCGCAGCATGTCGATTTTGAATGGTAATATATATACATATACAGAATCTAGCCGAATAACGTGTAAAAAGATGCACGATATAATTCCTTGTGGAAAAATGAGAAAAATATATAGAATGAAGTTTCTTCATTCTTGGCTTAACTTTCGAGAAAGTCGAGGTTGACAACTTATCAAGTATAGTTAAACATGGCTAATTCCAGATTGGACAAATCTAAGTAATCGACACGAGACAATCCTATACGTGAAAATAAATCAAAAATGTACAATAAAATTTTTCCGTTTAAGGCTTCATTTTCAAGAAAATAGAGTTTAAACGTGTTTAATTAAGAATCGTTCTAGTGCATGCATATAACAAAATTTTTTAATTTATTTTTCTCGAAAACAAAGCTTCTTGAAAGAATTCCAACATTGATTATTTAATTCTGTCCAATCAGGGAATTAGTCATGTTCAAGTGTACTTGATAAATTAAATTTGCTTTTCCCAAAAACTAAGCCGAGAATGAAAAGATTTTTTTCTATATTTTTTTCAAACTTTTCCACAAGAGATCACATCACGCACGTATATATACATCAATATATGTTGGAAAATCCCACATATATGTAAGTGGCAAAAACTTTTGCACATTAATCTCAACCAAACAAAATCGAATAAAAGAGAATTAAACGAATTATAATATAATAATAAAGATTAAATAAAATTCAAGATATTTGAGAGGTCTTTTCAATGTTGCACCCTAAAATAATAGGAAACCTAATCGGCAGGTATAAAATGTTGATTAACAGCAGCTTCCAGCAATCAGTGGCCTCCGATTAAAATCCTCTCTCGAAACTCGTTCTCTGCAATTCCAACGCTTTCAGCATGATCCGAAAGAATGTTTGTGGTGAAATGGTATTCTTCGTTAAAATGTACCACACCAAGAATTCTAGGTGTTTCCAAAATTGGCAAGTATTATTTATTTTCTCTCTTGAATCAAGTATTTTTTCAATTTACGAAATAGAAACGAAATAAATCAAGGACTTAAGAATTGATTAAATATTTTTAGAGAATTCTTGAGAGAAAATTTTCGATTTAAAGAAAATTTATTTCTGTCCTGTATTTTGTAAGTTTTTGTATTACGCTATATATATATTTGAGATATTTTTATTATTTAATATAGTTACGGTTGGTTGAATCATCATTACCTATATTATTACTAACAAATAATTTTCAAAAAGATTTATTTTTGCATTCTGAAATCTATTATAATTTCCAAAATTTTATGATTTTTAATTTACGTTCAAATTAGTGTACATGATTAGTAAAATAATTTCATTATGTACTTTTAATAAAATCGAGTACACACAGAATTAATTAATTAAATTAATTGCCCAAATTGTCTAGTTAACTTGTTTAAAAATACAAAAATATTATAGAAGGAAAGCTTAACTACATATTACACATGCAAACTCAGATATTTTCCTTTACAATGAAACTATATTTTATTTAAGAATATTCTTTCTTTTCTGTCTCATATATTGCTGTATATTAACGAAACACGTATTGTATTTGAGATGTATAAGCATTGCAATCACGTAATACACACAGTATATTTATTTACGGTTAATACACCTAAAATAAGCATAAACGAGTATTGCAATTACAAAATAAAATTGATTATGATTAACCGGATGTATTGTTCGAAAAATTACATTATACTATATTCTAAAGATTTTATTACAGTTTAAGGTTTCAAATTAGCGAGACTTGCTAATTTTAATTAAACGTTCTGTAACCTGTTGATAAGAACGTATATTATTGTATATCTTACTATGTCAAATGCTATTTACACATGTCTAACTTTTTCTCTTTAATTTTTTTAATATTTTGAATGTAAATTATAATTTATATATTTATATTTTACATATAAATTATAAGATAAATATAAATTTTGTCCAAAATACTAGAAAAATTGAACTCCGCGTTTATTATTTTTTTATGGTATTTTCCACACGCAAAATATAAGAAATTTTAATTTAAAAAAAAAGTCATTTCACTGAGAAAACTATACAAGTACACTTCACAAGTATGTCATAATTATTCTGATTATAATGACGACAGAGTAATTTCTGGTATAATTCTTTTACCTAACAGAAAATATGATACGCTCTAATTAGGTGACTCATATCGCTCTTCTGACACAAAAAGAGGTAATAATTAAGCAGTATATCGTTAGACTGAAATGCCATTAATGATTCTTGCCATTAATGAAACAACTGATATTTAATTATATGTTTCCTTTTAGACTGACCCAACTTCCTCAAATTAATTGTAATCATTCCATATTTCGTAATAAATTGAAAATATGTTATATAATTTAGATCAAGAATTTCTTGAATTACTTAAGCAATTAATAATGAATATTACTTAATTGATTTTGTACAAACTTTTTTATATGAATTGAAAGAATATACTGTAAAATTCATACAAAAAATTACTATTGTCAATTAATTTAGGAGTTAGCTCTGATTTTATGTATCTTTCTTTGTAACTTAGCTTAAAAGAAAGTTACGTCCCTGTACAGTAACTACAAGACGATATATTACAATCGCACGTATATTTCTTTTTATAAAAAAAAATTGTTTATATTCATTTAAAGGTGTTGTAATAGATGAAGTCAAGAAAATTATCAATAACATTCCTTTTCAATACTTTTGCGAGTTATATATCGTCTCAATTCATACAAAATAATCTATGCACTATTCTATTATGAAGGCGTTCTTTGGAAAAGTTTAAAAAATAAATTTGAAAAACATAAAACAGTATATAACTAATGAAAATGTGCATGCCTGTATTGTTATTATTTTTTTAAATTTATTTCGCTGATGACATACTGAAATAATATTTGAAATACCAAGTAATTTATGTCTTCAATTTCACGATACTTACATAACACAAATTTCTCAAAATAGCACAAGCAATTAATATAGTTTTTCCACGTGCCATTAACTCTATAATCATGAACTTGAACATGAAAAAAACGAAGAATAGTTATACATAAATAAATTTATGTTTCCTTGAAAACCTTGAAACAACTATTTTAAAGGTATAGAAATTATGGGAACTATGGACACTAACTAACTGGAAAAGATCTCATTTACATATGGATGATTGATACTGGCATTAATGAATATTTTATATTCAACGGTTAATTTTTTTATCACTTAAATAAGATTGCAGAAGTAATGAATGACATAATAGAGTTACTAACAGATTTCATTGACTTCTTTTAGAATTGTTCTGTAAGAAAATTTTCAATAAAATAGGATTATACTATTTTAAAGATAAAGATTTCATATATATACATATGTGTGAAAATAGTACGTTTTAATGAAATAATTTAGAAAGAGAATTTTTTACCAGAATACAAAATAACATAAAAAGAACAATTACAACTATTATTCATTAGCCTATATTTATAATTTTAATATAATTATCTTAAGACTTATTAAATATTTTCAAATAAAATCGCTCTAGTAAATTATCTTTTATATGTATAACTTAATTCTATTTCGTTGATATGTATTCCTCTTAAGTATATTTTCGTCATATTTCAAAGACAATCAGTTCAGAATAATTGATAATTATTTGAAACGAAACACAGGAAAATATCTATTTTCCTTTAAAGTTCAAAAACTTGCGAATAATTATACTTATTGGTAAATATTATAATCTTTGCGGGTTATTTAATGAATCTAATATTAATCTGTTTAAAATGATATCGAACAAAAATAAATGAAAGAAATATTTATATCTATGAAATGTTCTCAACTTATCAATAAATACATGATAGTATACTATCATTTCTACTCAATAAAACGATAGATGAATGGAACCATTAACGAAACTACAAACAACCTTCTAAGTAAATACTTATTGATTTATCTACTGACTATCTCGCGAATGTTGCATCATCTTTCACGAATTATGTGATTTCCTGGCATTCTTCTTTTTTTCTTTTGTAAACGAAATGTCATATACAAACTATGAAATATACGTAACCGTATAAATTCTCCTAGATACAATTGATTATTTTTGTTTATTTCTAACTTATATCGGTACTCTTAGCTCTAAGCTTAAGACTTTGATACTCAATGACTTGATATCTCTAGTATGTTTGTAAAATATTGAACGCGCAAAATTTCATAGTAGAATCAATACTTCTTAAGGACCTATGATATTTTAAGTATAAATTCTAATTAGTGCGAAGTATACTAAACCATAAATGAAAGATAAATAAAATATTAGTAAATTTTATTTATATATTTCATTAAGAGTTATTATTTTTTTAATTTCATATTACCTCATTATGTATCGAATTCTAAATAAAACACTCTCCATGACCATTTGAAACTATTATATCTTCGTAATTTAATATGGATTCATTATCTAGTACATTCTAAATAGAACATATTGATTGTTTGAAAGTACGCACAAAATGACTGGATATTCATTCTCCGAATTTACATAATACACCCAACATTTCAGTAAAAATATTTAATTCACTATGAAACTAATGAAAGAAGATATTAAACATGATCTGACAGAACAGTCTCCAATACTAACATTTATTACTAAACTGCGGATATTTATAAAGTAAAATAAATATCGTGAAATATAGAACTATACTATTATACACTATAATATTTAATGGGTAAAACAATTCTTTTTTTAAATGCTATTTCACTAAGCTTTTCAAGCCATATTTTCCATTCAACAATAAACGCAACAATATAATAGTATAGACACTTACACATTCAAGTTTGAAAAAATATTAATCATAGTTTTTAAGATAGAATAGACATATTTTTATAATGAGATTCTATGCCCTAATAGATTTCAGTGATAGCAAAAAAATGATAGAAATCTTTCGTTATCTATTTTCGTATGGAAAATTATCGTTATCTATTTTCGTATTGAAAATTATCGTTATCTATTTTCAATGATTTATATCTTTGAATCTATCAAATTACTCACTTCTCCAAGTATCTCATATTTAAAGTACTCTTTCTCAGTAGTCACGAGTGATATACGAGTTAAAAAGTTAACAAAAATGGATTTGTCATACTTTTCCCGTATGCCCTCCATTCATTAATCAAGATTTTTTTTTTAAATCTAAATGACACTAGCAAAGTTCTATGTAAAATCAAATATTCCTTATTCTAAGAAGATATTCTACAAAATCGATCACTTACGTTTACGACGAAGTAGCTTCTCGAGACAGGTCGATCCTCGCTGATACTCTTCTGATCGAAACTAGTTGTATCCACGAGATTTCCTCTGTTGCACGTTCTTGGTTTATATACTTTTTTTTTAAAGCACTCTATAACATGTATTAAGCTTCTTGGAAAACCTTGTCTGCAGTATGTTGATGAAACTGAACACTCGCGAATCGGTTCGCGACGAGCACGTGGATATCGTGCGAATTCGTCGAATCGGCAGTACCAGTACGATCGATCGCAGTCGAGGTGTCACTGGTTCGGCACCGGCGAACATCCTCGCGATTTATAAAGCCTCGTCCGCTCTCTGACTTCGCTCCGTGTCGTCCGGCTCGTTATTATTCCCCTGCCAGCTAGCTGATTCCCCCGCCAGGTCCGTGTGCGAGCAACATTCTACACACTGTGTCATACATTCGCTCGAAAGCGCGAGATCATCAGCTCCCGCGAGAAGAGTCGTCTTTCGCCTTTGATACTCTCCTTTAATCGTCCAAAATCTTGCGAGATCGGCTTGGTATCCGATGATTTAGGATAATATTGTTTGAGTGAGAGTCAAAGACCTCGCTGCTGTTTCTATCCTCTGTTGATAAATATCTTTGTCTTTGAGTCGGTACATTTTGGTATATTTTCTTTCAATTTGTTGTTTCATGTTTGGTGGAATATTATATTGGTGTTGATAATTTTATTTAGATTGGTTAAAGTTAAAGTATAATTTCGTTGCAAGATATTAATCCTATTGTCTTTGAGTCACGTTCAAAGCCAGTGATGTTTTTTTTTTGGGGGGGGGGGGGGAAATACAAATTCGAAGGTCGTAATAGGATTAATACATTTTATAGAATACTGTCACAGAATATTATGTTCAATGTTGTTGGGAGATTGCACTGGAAGTATTTTATTATCAATCGCTATAAACAATATATGATCCCAGCTGATAATTAAAATAGGCATTTAATTGTTAATTCCTTTGCACAACTAATATTTAAGAATACATGATTATCTCTATCGTTTCAAATTTTTTCAAATAAATCAGAAACGATCAGGCTTAACAACTGAATTATGATCGGTGTACTTTTATTTCTCTTATGTTGTATGTAAACATGTAGTGAGACGTGGGTTTGTGTATATATAGCATATATCGTACAATTAATCGGTTTGAAAAATCTGACTTCAAATTTAGTGTGGAATTTAACATAGTACTTAAATAGTGTAACTAGTATAAATAATATATAATGATATATAAATATATGAAAATATACATATAAATAAAATATAAATAATAATATAATAGTATAAATAGTACTTAAACATTTGTATATATCAAATTGAATTTTAATGAAATTTCAAAATTACAAGTTAATAATTGTCGACTGACGATTACAGTAATTGAACGATAATTTTATTTTGGCGATTTCGTATAATAATAAGAATTAAACAATCAATTGATCAAATAAAAAATTTGATGTGATTACTACCTAGCAGTCATAATTAATGTTGATTGAATGGGGAAAACGGATACGTTTAAAAATACGTGTGTTTGAAAAGATACAAAATGATGAAGCGACAGTTTTGAAAGTATTATAATAAATATTAACTGCTGTGGTTAGATTGGGATTATAATTATTGAATCAAAAATAATCGTTTAGAAATTAAAAACATAAAAATGTTCTCCTTATTTTTTTTAATTGTAAGATTTCGAATTTTTATAATAATCCATTTATAATTATAAGATGCTCACTATGCTTAATACTGAAAAAACTTAATAAAATTTTGGGATAGTCCGAATTAAAAAATATACATTAATTGTTAGAAAATTGTATTGTAAAGATAATATTTCTGTATCAATATATTTCATTTATTTATATTATAGTATACATAGTTGAAAAATGAGCATTTTTTATAATGTACCTAAGAAACAAATATTAATCAAACTCACAGTGTTTCCATACACGTAAGAAAAATTATGAAAACAGAATAAAAAATTATGTAGTAATTAATACATTTTGTCGCACAAAATATTGGAAATTCTATTACAAAACTATTATAATATTATGTGTGTAAATATTTATTTCATAATAGTTCCTGTTTATCGTTTTTAATGATGTCTTTATAATCATATAGCAATGAATGTAATGGTACATCGCAAAATATTACGTTGAAATATTACGATAGTGTAATATTTCCTATATGTGCGTAATTATCAAAGTTTGAAGTCGAGTTTAGCTCGTTATACATATTGCGTATAGATGTTCTCAGATATACGATAGCTGTGACACATAACTCTAAAAGGTAATTCGCAGCAAGTTAGTAAGCAGAGCCATTGAAATCGATAACCACTTCTACAATAATCACTTATTAAAATTCCTAAAACGTCGCAATATTTGACGATCCACAGACATCAATCAAATCAAATGCTTCTTTTAATCAACTTTATTTTATTATTTCATGTAACAGTAAATATTTCTTTATCTTGTTGCCTCATGTATTTTTTCGTTGTTAATTAATTGTTTACAATCACATTAATCATTATGGTAGATTATTAATAGTTGAGATCAAATTATTGTTTAAGTTTCATAGCGTTTGAAAAATATTGCTTAGGTTCAAACATGTTCATACTTTGTAATATTTACAAATAAAAATAATTTAATTATATATATCATATTTATTACATATATTTCCTTAATACAAATTAATCATAAATTAAAATTGCCTATACTCTCAAACAAAAATGTCCTATTAAAATATTTATTAAATTACCTATACACTCTCAAACAAAAATTTCCTATTAAAATATTAATTTTATGATTTAAAAATTAAATTAATTGCATAAAAATTTTTTATTTTCATATTCCATACTCCCGACGCTTTATAAAAATTAAAAAGTAGTTTAACGAAAAGTTGACCTTTTTTTTGTAGAACTTTAATGCAAGAACTTTAATTGAAGATTCGATATAGCCGTGATATTTGTGAATTGGTAAGATTTAGAGGAATGAAAGAATTATAAGAGTAATTTGGAAAAGTATAAAACACGATTGGGGTAAACTTTGCATTTAAGTACAAAGTATGTATGTATATACGTTTAATTACGTCAGTTCTATGAAGACCACTAAAGTTTTCAGCTGCTTCGTGAATATATAATTGAACAACGTTAACACTTTCAAGCAGAGATAAGCTTAAAACGATCTGACTAAAAATAAAACGTAAAACTCGTATATCAGTATGTATAGTGGTGTTTATGTTTCACGATACTCGTGAATGACGGCACAACACGAGTGAAATGTAAACTTGCATTCAACGAGATGCATAAACATAATAAACATACTGAGCAAGAAATCTGAAACACGCTCGTGAGCCAATTTTTATCGTTGAATTATAAAACAGCTGGAAATATCAATCGAAGTGCGGAAATTATGTGCAATATGGAAATACATTTATGAAGGTTAATATTGTGAATGAAAATGATTTAAGGATGCAACGATGAAATGAAAACGCAAATAAAATAATGAGATAACATTTATATTGAAATGTTTCATGCAGCACGTGTATCCACGCAAGAATAACGTAAATACAAAGTATGCATATTTTTAACAAACTATATTCTATAAAATTACATTTAGTATTATATCGTAGGGTTGGATATAATAGAGTAAAAATACTAATATTGATTAAATTTATTGAAATGTTTATTATATAAACAAAAAGGGATATAACATCTGACACTAAAAATTTGTGAAATTTACAAATTTTATATAAACAATAATATGCAGTAATAATATGTAGTACTTCTATTTATATCTTGAAAATCGATTGTACAAAGTGTTAGGTGACTTATATAAATAACAATGCACCATTTACTATTATATTTTCAACAAATGCTTAAACATTTTTTGTATTTGACATATTAAAAGGGCAGGAAATCTTGAAGACAAGAAGATAGTTATTTTCTAAATCGTTGATGCTGAATTCTTTGTCAAGTTTGTGTATCTACAAGACTTATGATTGAACATCAACCTTATAAAAATTATTTCAAAATATCAAATTTTCGATATAAATAAATTTATAAGAATCCAATATGAATCTGAGAAAAATTAAAAAGTTATATATAAGTTACTATATTTATTTTGATTTATTTGAGCATTTTTCTATTTGGAGGATTTGAAGCGTCTCTTTTATGAATGGCGGTACGACTCGCGTATCTAGATTGTTCCAGTGCAGACATTTGCACGTTACAGTGGTTATCTCCTTTCCGACATAAAAAAGTTCGTTGCTGCTCGTCTGTTTCCTCCCATGCGTCATCTTGCGTGGGAAAGTTTGTTTAACAAATCTCGGTTCTAGCTATCTCAGTGCCGTCAAACTATACGGTACAACTTTCAACACGAAATTCACCGGTATAAATATGAAATATCAGTTCGATGTAGTTGTCTCAGCTTCTATTGATTCATTCCTTACAAGTACGCTCCAGTATGCTTTATTCTCACGAATTGCTCGTAACAGACGACGAATAAATGAACTTGTTAATTATTGCTTTTCGTATTTTCCATTATCTTAATTATTATGGATGTAATTTATATACTAAATATTATAGTTGACAATTTATGTGTTTTTACACACATTTATTTCAAATACGTTCCACTATATGTATTTAGGAATTTAGATTATTAAATCGTATCGTTATTTGTTGTGATATGTACAAATATGTTTCATCATCATTCGACTCGATATATTAAATTCCACTATCACTTATTAAAATGCATAGAAATATTAATTTATCAAACCACATTAGAATATACAAGATTGTGAACTAATGTGAATTTAAAAATTATTCTTGGATGATGACTATAAAAATGTAATAATAGTTCAAATAAGATTGAAACATATGATTTTATGTTGCATTTTGAGGATAAATGCATATAATACGTAAAATGATTTTCCTATTTTATTGGTTATAATTATTACCCTCTTTTGTATTACATGTGCGAAAGGGAATTACGAATTTGGAGATTTGTTTAAGCAATACATAATATATCATATTACGTTATATATAACGACTATTTCAGAAATTTATCTCAGTCTATGAAAGGTAAAACTACCCTCATAGCGTAGAATGAAACAGTATCTATGAACCGTAATTTAACTCATTCTGAGATTTTCATTTCATATAAAGATTTAACATCGCATCAACACAACAGCCACGCCATTAGCGACTGGATCTTGCATGTTTGGCGTTCATATTTTATAATATAGATTTGAGTCGATCAGGGATTCAATGGTAGTTTTTGTATGTTTGTGGATGATAATAGCACTGCCCGGATTAATCTCGTGTTGCCACCTTTGCAGTTCAAACCTTCCTTATTTGTATAGGAGATAGTATACTGTTGCGGAGATGAATGGGGTATGACAGCTGTAACAGGATAGTTCCGCTTTTGAGTAAGTGTTTATGCGCGATTCTAGTCTGTCCTGTGTCTTCAGACCAGACAGTATTTTCTCTTTCTTGTTCACGTTGCAGTTCAGGATTTGTTGGTAAAAATCCTTGACTGTGCCATGGATTCTTATTCTGTTGGATGCGATCCACAACCGCTTACATTCTTCTCTGATGTTGAATTCTGCATAGTTTGGACCTCTGCTTCATTTGGAGGAAAGAATTGTTTTGTTGGAGTTAGTGTCTGCTTTTTCATTGCCGATAGTTCCTTGATGAGAGAATACCCAGATAATGGTATATTTTTGTTCATATTAACGAGCTAGGAATAAATTGTAAATATATTTTTGATGATATCATTTTTGTTTCCTTTGACTGAATTTGGCAATCTTTGAATTACACTCATGAAGTTTGTGTAGATAGCGCGATCTTGAAGGTCGTTCTTTTAGATAAGTTTTTGAGTATCGTGGATTGTGTACTCTTTGATTTAGAAAATAGAAAATAGTCTGAATGGGAAAGTTTTGTTTGATCGTAAGGCATCTGTTTAAATTTTATTGTAGTGTCTATATTTGCTATTGAGTTCTAAGGATTTGGCCTTATGTTTGTGTCTACACTTTTGACTCTTTGCAGAGTCAGCAAGATATAAATTGAGGGTTTTCATGGTTCAATGGGTTAGTTTTTCTTGCTTGCTTTCTTGTAATGAATAAATTTGTTGATATATGGTTCGTAGATATGGCTTCCAAGTAACAAAGTGGTCTTTTTCTTTTAGCTCTAGTAGTTGGCAAATCAATTGTGTCTAATGGGTCGACACTGTTTCTCTTTCCTTTATATATTAACAATGACGTTTGACTTTTTATTAACAATACTGGCGCTTGGTTAGGCGTTGTTATGTTTTCGTTGCTATAGGCCAATTGCAGATGTTTATGTAATTTGATATTCATGTGAACAAAATTAAAGAAATGGGATCTACATAGAAAGTTATTTCATCCACTAAGAATTATAAAAAATATTCCACGTTCAATATTTTGGATATTTTTGCGCACTATATGCGACCTATGAAATTTTGCACCTTTAAATTTATTACAAATGCATAAAAATCCGCAGTCTAGCCATAGGGATATTATTCCAGGACATGTCCCTCTTATTTGTACAGGATGCGTCGCGGGAAACGGACGATTTTCAAATGAATATTACAAAGCAGACAGTAGGGGTAGGGGCTTGAGTGGGGCAGGGCATATAACGCGTCAGGTCATGCTATTTCATTTGTTATCATGTCACTATGGACATTAAAGCATCGAAATTTGTATACGATATTTTCGTAAAAAGTGGCGAGTCGGTTATTGAAACTCAGCGACTCTCGTTGCCGTTTCAATATTGGTCGTTATAGGGACATTCGCAAGTCGCAATACCATCTCGAATTGGGTCACATTTTTTCGAACAAGAGGAACAGTAATGAAGAAGAAATCACCTGGTCCTGTAGCAACTGCAAAGACACTGAAGAACGTGAAAAGAGTGGGAGAAGCCGTCATAAGGAGTCAAACTTTTTCTGCTCGGCGACATGCTGCTGGATAGTAATGAGCAAATAAGAAATGGATTATCAATAACATTCAGTCCCAGCCGAGCTGATGCTCGAAATTATCGAAGAACGCGAGGACGCAACCATCATGATGAGTGATGAAGTACATTTCACATTCAGTAAATATACAGAACTTCCGGTAGTGGGCTCCACAAAATCCCTGTGAAGTGAATGAAACGCCGTTGTACCACCCAAAAGTGACGGTTTGGTGTGCTATTGGTGGATTTGGCAATATCGGCTCGTACTTTTTTTGAGAAAAATGGAATCGCCACGACCGTAAACTCAGCTCAATCAATATGACCAACAATTTCTTGAAACCAGAACTGCAGAGGTGAAGGATTAACAAACAAAATGTGTGATTTCAACAAGGTGGGACCACCGTTTATACAGGCAGGGCCTCAATGGCTGTTCTTCTAAAATTTAAAGCTTAAAGTTTAAAATTAGAGTTCTATTCTAAAATGGCATGTAATAACGTATCATCTCGTGACAATAAATTAATTTTACGCTAAAAATTAACGGAGGAATGTTGATTTAAAAATCGTTCGTTTCTCATGACGCACCCTGTACAGGAAACAATTTTGTTCTTTCGTTCTTAATCATTTTGAGTCGCGTCAACTGCCGAAATTATTAGCGACGGTTTTTGGTACAATGAGTTTTTGTGGAATCAATTTTAGATGAATTCCGAACCATCGCACCGCACTGAAATAAGCATTGTATAACTACGAATGAATCGAATAGCAGAAGTGCCAGGCGAAAATCGACTGGGAAAAATCAACTCGCAAATCTTTGATCACGAATCCGAGTTCCAGCTAACTTAGTCAATGTGATTTTAAGAAACAACTTAATTTATTTATTCTGATGAAGATTCAATAGGGTGTGTCTTCTAGGAATACATATTACGAAGAAGTCATGAATCTTTTTAATATCGTCTCGAGTTTAGGGTGTACAAATACCCAAGACCAGACATTCCTGCTCTCAAGAGGGTTATTCGTGAACAGAGTCAAACGTTGTTCTTTTTAAATATACTTCCAACATTAGAAATTTTAAAGTAGGCGTTGGATAAAATACCACATTGTACTGACAGTATTAGTCTTATTTTAATTACAATATCGTTTATTGTTATTGTTTTGTATTTAGTGGTTAAAAATGTAACGATTTCTTTTTACCCAGGTAGATACGGATTCTGACGTTTGAAATTCTGGATATAAATCTGATTGTCTTGGGACCTCGGATATTTCTTAATGCTGAAACCGTCCATCGATTTAAGAACAATAGTTTGGCCTTTGGCAGGAATGGATTTAAATTTTACAATGTTCGCATAGGATTTTATTGATTCCGTGAGATTAGTACATTCTTGAGATTCTTTTCGTGGTGTTTGAGGAAGCCAGAGTCCGGTGCTAAAACATTTCACTTATTGTTAGTTGCTGTATCTTTGGAGGTACATGGAGCATGTTGCTATATAATATCGAATATGTGGGAATGGGATTGGTCGCCATGTCAGCACTAACATAACACAGCACAAACACCAATACCACTACCACTATAGCTTTCCATTACCACTATATTGCTGCGATTTAGCACACATGTTTAAAAGTTGTTAACAGAACACGTATCAGTATTAGCGTTCCGACAGCTCGGGTGCGACTGTTCATTCATTTTCTTTTCTTCTTTGTTCTTTTATATAGATTTTAACGTCGCATTAACTGCACCTAATTTTATCTAAACTTCAATGCATATTTATCGACATATTTATAGAATACATATGAACGTAAAACTCAATTAATCGAATGCCCAATATATACATCTATTACAAATTTTAGGTATTATATTAAATAAAATAAATAAATATAAGAGATATGCATAATTACATAGCTATAACTCATAAGTCAGAGTAAATTATTTTTTGAATGATTCATAGACAAATACAATGCAAAATTTATAGACTGTAATATCATAAAAAATTAGGAAAAGCATAAATAGGCATTAGGAGAAATATTCGAAATAACTTTTTGTTCGCTAATTTTAGATAAAATGTATTGTACTCGACGAAACCCACCGAATACATTTTTTCAGCATGATATTGTAGTTGATAGCAAAGCAGTTCAGTGATCTACTACGTGACATTGACCGGCTAACAGCGAATCCTTGAAATTTTATTTTTAGCAAAGAAACGAGAAGGTATTTGTGAAATCTTACTAGTAGAAATGTTAAAATAATTAAGAATGTAGTATGACAGGAAAGGAGAACAATATTTTTCTCCCTATTTATTGTGCGAAATTTAATTATATTATTGAAAATTTTTAACATTATTTATGATTTGTAAATGAAATTATCATACTATACGTATAATATTCTTATGTTATCTTATGCAAGAATAATAAGAGATTACTGTACATTAATCACTTTGCATTAGTATATAAGACATTACAATAATGTACAGAATAACAGAAGTATGGTGTAGGGTAAAACGTGTTAAAAATTAGAAATCAATAAATAAGGAACTTTGATTAAGCAACAGTAATCTTAAATTCACTTGGTAACTGACTGTCATAATAATCGTGGAATTAACATTTTCCTGTTAATGAAGTAAGCCAAGATCAACTTTACGTATAGTTTATATGATATAATACACGCAACTTTATTAGACAAGTTTAATATTTATTATTAGTTTGAACGTATTATTCGGTATATATACGGAATGCTATATTTTGATTTATTAATGCAAATGTTGCAAAAATTCTTGCATGTAGTTAACAAAAATATTGGCATTGATAACAAATGATGTCAAAAATGACACACATAATACAAAGATATTAATTGGAATAAAAGAAGTTTTGTTCTGTTTTCAACCCTTCCCCCCTTTTTTTCTAATGAAATACCTAAGATTTTTTCTATAATTTGGATAAAGCATCAAATTATACGTAAAAAAGGTATTATACGAGACAGGGTCTAGAATTAATAATTACTGAAATATTCTCAAATTAACCATTTAAAAAAATATGCACTATTGGGCAACAGAATTTGAAAGTTCCATGCGACATAATTAGTTACTAAATCATTAAATTAACAAGCTTAATGTGTACGTCAGCCATCATTCTGATGTCATATTCTCGAACATATTAAAGACAGCATATTTTTAGTAATGCTTCAGACAGAAAAGTAAAGTATATTTGACCTGTTAACGATCTATTAATAAAGTGCGTTACAATGATCTAGCGTTCAGATCCCACCGATGTTGGTGATCGATTTCACGAAGTAAATGAAGATATTCTGTTGCTCAAAACAACATATTTTTTAAAATGGTTAATTCGAGAATATTCTCGTAATATTATAGAATAATCTCAGTAATTGGTACTTGTTAATTTTAGTAACTATCTTATATAATATCTTTTTACGCAAAATTTGATGCTTGTTCGGAATTTTGAGTGGCCGTTTATAGCATTCCCTTCTTTAGGAACTTCCGAATTACATGTTTTCCCCGGGCTGTAAACCTAATAACTCCGAGGTCAGATAAAAAAACCTCGGGAAAAGCCCGGCCGGAAAGGCACGAGGAACACACGAAACCCAACAGCTGGTAGGAAGAATCAGCAACGTAGGAGTTCAGTTAATCATCAAACATCGTACTGTACGGGTGGGATATTTCACTCCCAACAAGATCCTACCACCGACATGTTCATAACATCACACTTTACTTTTATACAAGTACAAATACAGTGCTAGATTACTCTAACACTCGATCTATTAAACCTCAACCACCTTGAACGTTAATTCATTCGAGATCGGTTATATCAACGGTCAATATCAACATCGAGATCGGTTTGATCTGACCGGTTGCTCTTTAGTCGAGAAAAAACAAATTATTTGCAATACTACATATCGAAAACCATGCAAATTTTGTTTAAAACGTTTTATTGTACATCATATAATTTACGAGTAATTCGAAGTCTTCATTTACGAAACACATGCTGTATGTTTGATTACATTCTATAAATTTGACTTTTCTTCGAAGTATTTAAGCTAGAACATCAGAACTTTACAAAGTCGAAAACTAATAAATCTCTACAAAGGACATGAGTTACTTAATAAAATAATGCGCTATGCATTCTAAATGGAGCACGATATTCTTCGATACATTTTATAAACGGACTTTTATTTTCCTTTTAAATCCGCGAATTAAAACATTTGAGTTTTGTAAAATAGAAACGAATAAGAATTTACTGTATTTCACTAAAAAATTTAATCTAATTAATAATAAAATAATCCACCACATGTTCCAGAAGGACCAGAAAACGAAAGCATTTATCTTGAAACATCTCGAAAGTGCATTCGGGTAGATCTTCACATTTTCACCATATGAAGCGAACGATAGAACAAATTCTTTTTCTTTCGGCGATACCGATACGATCAAATACTTCTCCAATAATTTACATAACCTGATTAAATGCACGCGTCGCGCGCGTAAAGCGAGCTCGTTAATCAAACACTCGACTCAAATAGCAGTTTCACGTCTACGACCGTGCAGAACATGTACATAAGTTCGCTTTGTGCACTTTTCTCGCTTGCCGTGCTTTATGAGTCGCTCTTTTACAAATCCAGCTTTATTTATGCTTATTACATCGTGGTTGGTGGTAAACTCGACTAGTACAATGAATTCGTTTAAACGATCACCAGCGTTTCCCTCCATTTCGGTTTTTACGAAACTACATGCAGAAACAGCTTTAAATGTTCGCTATCTTCGTACTCTATTTGTTGTATACTAGATATCTATGTATTTTAAATGTAGCTTAATTTCGTTTTAATATTTGACTCTGTTGAATATTTAAATGTGAAGATAATTATAGTAATGGTTAGATTAAAAGAAATTTTGAACAACATATATAGCTTGAAATTGAAAAATTAAGTTATTATATCGTAATAAAGGGTGGGACAATGACTTTGAGTGTATAAAAGTCACCTCGACTGGAGAGTCTTCTCAAGATATAAACCTTTTCTTAGAGATATAAAGAAACTTTATTTACCAACGTTGTACGATATATAGAGATAGAGACGTAATATAGGTTATACATATACATATAAGTGCTATGGGAGACAAATGTACATATGTAAGTGTTGCATTATTTGTTAAATCAATTGTCTAGTCTTAGTACTACCAGAAAATAATCACTAGTTTACATAAAAGAAAAAATAAACAAAAATAAGCGAAAAGGGTAATATAATATTAATAAAAATCATATAACAAAGATAATATCACATTATAGACAAAGTATACCTCGCCATATATAATAAAAGTAATAATTAGAGCATTTTTACACAATTTAATCAATAGTATCACTCGTATTAGTGAAATTTTATAAGTCACAAATTTTAAGCTGTCAATAGCAATAAATTCTCTTAAACAGAGTGAACCAACAAACGTGATCAGCTTAGATTATTTCGTCGTTAGTGGACCGATAGAAACATTTTTAGGGTGGAACATGGTTCGAAAAAAGCTTTGGGATCATCAGTTTTCAAGATCACATTTTTATGGATAAGCCTATAGTTTTTATATACTTATCTTTTACTGGATGTTGAAACGAATTCGCCAAAAATCATGACAAATATCTTTTTCCTATCTGAATCGAGGAAACATTAAAGAATATCTTCCAATCAGCCCACTAACAATCTATATATATATAATCATCAAACTTGTTCTTGTTATAAATATATACATATATAGGATGGAACACAAAACGTGATCAGCTTAGATTATTCTTTGGACTATATATATATATATACAAAACAAGTGAAGTTTTGTAAATAAATTTTGCAAACTTCGCATTATATGGTTATCCTTTTCTAAACATGAAATTATATAAGAGATGTTTATGACCTACTACTTGTTACATCAATCCACTAATAATAGCTAAAAAATTATTGTGCAAGAAATGCAAATTATAAATACTTCATGTAGGAATGTAGGATAAAGGTATAACATGTAATTTAAAAATACGCAAGTACAATGATTTAATTGGAAAACATGACTAAATTGATTATTTTTAAAAAGAATTCTCTCCAAACTGAAACATTTCTTGTATAGAGAGTAAGGAGTTATTTGTCACCATCCCGTAGCTTTGTTTTACACCCCTGATCGGTGGAAACCTGTAGAAAAGGTCGTACAAAAATTAGATAGGAAGATTTGAGAGGAAATAGAATATACGTAATATATGGAACTGAAGGAAACGATTGGAGTAAAACTCGTTCAGCGTTTAATAAATACGCTTTAGAAAATTGAATAAAGATGATTACATGCATCGTAATTAACAACCAGTAAGTTTTCAATATATTTTGTTTTTATGTATACACATATCTATGGTACAGAATAACACTACACGTTAACAATATTTTCACAGTAATTAACTGTGTCAGTAGAATGAAATAAAATTATACTACAACAATGTATTCTATCATCAATTTCGTATATCAGAAAGGTAACCAAAATTCCAAACAAACTACTTACGTAATTCGTGTAATTCAAAATTTCACAAATATTAGAATAAATTCTAAACTTTAACAACATAATCTGCTAAAAATTCCGCGAATTAAAAAGATTACTGAAACAAAGATATTGATGTGACAATCGCTAATTCCGAAGCAAATTCTATGATTCAATTATGTAGGAATTGCTCATTCCCCGACTTAAATCAACGTGAACGAATGCAGTAATTATTTTCAGATGACATCGATAATTATTTTAAAACGGTTAATAGTCAGGTTGATGGTGATTCAAATAAGTGATCGAACACGCATTACTCGGCAGCGGCTGATCGTAGAAGCCCATCGTTATTAATACTTCATCCATAGCTACGAATTGAAAAGCGGTTGAACGACAATTTGCTGCAATCGGATTAATTTGTTGGTCGCAGTGCAGCATCGAATACGAAGAATTGATAATCTTGTAATCGCATGAACTGTTAGTGATGTCGTATACGCGATATGTTAGCTATTTTTTTTCATTTTCATTTAAAGCAAAATTATCTACGCACTCGCGTACATTCAACATAGTATGATTTAAACGTTCCGTTTAAACGAGATTTGTTGTTATCGGCTATGATACGACGTTAATTTTTATATTAATAGCCACACTGCGAATATTTATGCAAATTCATGTTTTTATGAAAATAATAAAAAGAATGAAACCTAAGTAGAAATTTTGCTTGTTATAATATTTAATAATATAACGACTGCTATGTTTTGAATGTTTTATTCATTTCTCCGATATCAAATATCAACACACTTTTTCTTTCTTCAATTTTATATCACTGTGTTATTTTAGACAATTAAATGCCAGTGATGGACATAAATAGTAGGTTTTCTTATTTTTGTAACAAATCTTTTTTATTTGATGTATTAATGACTATTTAATGTTAATGAAGTTGACAATACAAGTATTTGATTTCAGGATCATATTTTTTTCTATGTAGCTTTGTATAGATCCTTTAATAAATAATTTGTTACGATGTATGATAATATAATGTAAAACCATGATTTGTATAATTTTATATATAGTACACTAAGGAGCTAAACTGGTTACTTTTATTTTCTTTTTTTATTTTAAAAGTAAAATACATGATTCAGTTGTTTAATATTTCAGGAACGAAACGATTAACATCGATCAGTGTAATGTGGTTTCTGTGTGATTTTCCCATATAAAATATGATATAATGAACAAAGACCATCAGGGAAACAATTGAAATCTGTTATTTTTCCAAATTTGAAATTCATACAAGATAACGATTCAAAGCATTCAACAAAGATCTGTGAAAAAAATTTGTATGAGCTACAGGAAAATAACGATCAATATCAATTAAAATAAGAATTAGTATCTAATAATTATATTCCAATCTACTATATTAATCTAAACTACACTAGAAAGATTTATGATGGATTAGATCTGAATCTGACTTATGAAATTGCGAGCACCACATACCATGACATGAACATTATACCAGAACAAATAATAACGATAACAGAAGACTTGATAATACACAGTAAAAATTCTTACTTTTTATTGTTATATATCTTATCGTAGATATAAAATTGTTCAAATAACATACATTTCATAAATATAAAATAATAGTTATATATAACATATAATATTTTTACAATCCTCAAAGTGGCATTACATATATTTCTATACATGTGATGCTGTTTTAATGATTTTAAAAATATGATATGTTATATATAAATATTATTTTATATTTATGAGATGTATGTTATTTGAACAATTATATATATAATATAGTATGAAAGTAGTACTTACAGCAAATATCAGGGTTCTAAGTAAGCATATTTGGTTCATAATAACGGGTAGTGTTTTAATAATTTTAAAAAGCCTTATATTGTATTGTATATATGTATAGAATATAGAACACGATCTTTTTTAAATTATTATTTTTATTATATATTATTACATATTCATATATACTCATATATATATATATATATATATATATATATATATATATATATATATATATATATATATATATATATATATATTGTATATATATATATATATATATATATATATTGTATATATTGTATATATATATATATATATATATATATATATATATATATTGTTGCTTTATATATATATATATATATATATATATATATATATATATATAAAGCAACAATACAGAAACGTGGAAAATCTAGATGAAAATAAGGATTTAATTTTATTATACATATATAAAGAGATCCTTATCAATATCGATTATAAGTATAGGTTAATATCGAAATACAGGGTGGTTGGTAACTGGTGGTACAAGCGGAAAGGGGGTGATTCTAGGCGAAAAAAGAAGTCGAAAATATAGAATAAAAATTTTTCGTTTGAGGCTTTGTTTTCAAGAAAATCGACTTTGAATTTTCGCTCGGTACGCGTGCACTTTATCGCGTCTCGTTATAACGGATCTCACTGTAGATCGTTGTCTCGATGAATATTATCGCAGTTTAAGTTTGTTTTTTTGGCGTAACGGAAAATTAGGAATACATAATAAAATAATATGAAGTAATCATAAAGTTTATTATTACAAAAATTGCTGAAAATGTTGCCCATTCTGCCGAACACGTACTACTGCTCTTCTAATTAAATTTATATGAACTCTTTCTAACGTATTCGATTGTTTTAAAGTATAAAAGGCTACAATAATCTTTTCTTTCAATTGCTCGCAACTTGCGATTTCTTCAGAATAAACAATTGATTTGATATGGAGCGAAAATTCAAAGTCTATTTTCTCGACAACAAAGCCTCAAACAAAAAATTTTTATTCCATATTTTCGATTTCTTTTTTCGCGTAAAATCACGCCCTTTCCGCTTGTACCACCAGTTACCAATCAGTCTGTATAAAATATTTTATAATTCATGGTTCCAAAAGAAATAACAATTCTTCATTTAACGATTTCCTAATATTTTTTAAAATTTACACCACCATTCATACGACACGAGATACTTACAATTAGCACATTTAAGATGGACATAAGTAAATATGTTATAATTAGAAAATGATGTTACTAAGTATGAACTATTAAGTATTATAAAAGATATCTTAATAAATATATAGATATAATATATTTCTATTATAATTTATAATAATACTTTACTATAATAATACTATACTTACTATAATAATTTATAATATATCTCTATTTTATATATTCTATATATTTATGTTGTTATAGATAGCTTAATAAAAACTTATGTTAAAAATTAGCACGTATCTCATGATTTACGTCCGATAACATATCTCATTTTTCATAAGTCTTCCAATACCTATAAATGGGGATGTAAATTTTCTTAATTAGGTTCATTTGACGTTTATTGGATGGCATTCCTAGCTCCGCGGCAGTCAGGTGAATTGTGTCATATGAAATTCCCCGCGCGTTTCAGCACAACAATGAATTATAATATATCAGAAAGTAGAGACGAATATTAAGCACTTACATATGTACGTGGTTTTTACGTCTGTATATAAAAAAGCTTACCTGGAATTGATGTAAAAACAAAGCACGAAGAAGAGAGAA
This sequence comes from Bombus terrestris, assembly GCF_910591885.1. Taxonomy (NCBI): domain Eukaryota; kingdom Metazoa; phylum Arthropoda; class Insecta; order Hymenoptera; family Apidae; genus Bombus; species Bombus terrestris. The sequence continues at coordinate 8,507,030 of NC_063275.1, forward strand.
AAGTAAACAGGATAGTCAGAATGGATGAAAGAAAAAGAGAAAACTAGAGAAAGAGAACGACTGAAAACAGCAGAAAAAAATTTTTACGAGAGTGTAAAAGAAGACGGAAAAAGGAAGAAAGGAGACAAATAGAAACCTTTCTTCTTTTTCTTATTCTCTGTTTATACAAGATTTTAATTTTATCGCAATTTCAATAATAAATTAACGAAAAGATGCGGAGATTACTAGTCAGAAATGAAAAAACACAAACTTTGCATTGAATTCTGAGAAACGTTTAATGGTACAATAACTATGATTAATAGGGTTTCTTAGATCAATATGGACAAGGACATAACCGCGGAGAAGTAAAAGATACGCATTGATGAATGCAATCACATGATAGACAGTAAATTATTTAAATGCACTTAGGAATTGTTGAGAATATGAACGACCGTCGTATCGCAATATGTATTAAGTAACCCAGATGACAGAATCTACAAAACATTTAAGAGTATACTAAATCATAAAGAATTCAACAGATATTTGTAAAATTTTAACGAAGTTACTTTACCCTGTTTTATTAATAGCTTAATTGATTGTTAGTAGGTTCCGAACGTTTTGTTTGTAACATTTTTTATTGACATAGGATATTATTTTAAAAGTAAATGTCTAATCGTTCGACTTTTAAACATTTTTTTATGCCAGAAGATTTTCTTTTATTATCGTTTTGTGATTTATAAAAATACTTATATTGTACTTGTAAACTCACTATTCGTTGTTCATCTTAATTATCTAAATCGGCATAAAAGTTTAATCAATAATAACAATTTAATTTACGTGTATAAAGTCACTCGATTTCTTCATTAGGTTTTAGATAAATCTAACAACATTTGTGAAATATAGTAAGAACAGTTGTAATATTGTTTAAAAATCCTATTATATATATTTTCAAATTTCATTTTAATCGTTTAAGTGACGAGTCAATTATGATAAATTAAATAATAGATATTTCATTACAAAAATTTATTACTATCCTGCTAAAGTTATAAATGCAAAAGAATATCTTGAACTACTTATTGCTAGTATCTAGAAACGTCTAATAGTAAGACGTATAGAAAAATTAGATTTCTTAACCTGTAGTATCATAATTACACTTAAACATATTGCAGTAATAGGTAATAAAACGTAAACTATACGTGTTCAATAACATCCTTGGAAATTATGACATAAATATCAAGTAATCAAGATGCTTACTATACTACTATCAGCAAGTGTGAAAAATTAATATGACAATGATTGTAACTGATTATTCGACTTTTCTTTACTGTGAACAGTGTCTTTTTAAAGCTATGAAATGTTCTCATACATTTTAAGTAATATCACCAATAAATAATACTTTGGTAAAGAAAATAATTTGAAAAAAGGGGAAAAAATTATAAATAGTAAAAATAAAGTAAAACTCGCTACAATTTCAATTGAATGAAACAAAAGTCTGGACACTGATTAGCTAACATGCTGTAGCATGCAAACTTCCCGTCGCTTGTCCGATGCAATCATGAGGTTTCGGTTCAAGGGTGCACCATGTAAATACGCAGCGAAGAAAAAATGAGAAAGAACGAGAATGATCGAACACAGTGACTCGATGACATACGCCGAGAGCCGGAGCCTTTAAGGTGCAAGGTCGATTTGCGTTGGCAATTGTAATTGACATTGCATCGGCATGATCCGCAGTTGAATGCGATTTCGCTCGACCGTGTATCGATCATTTCGCGTCGCGTCCATTGAAACATACGCCATAATTACAATTCGAGCATAAGCGAAAATAGAATTTTATATCGGAGAAATGTATGCTTTAGCTGTAAATTATAATAGTACAAGAAAGTTGAAACGTTACTACAATCGGATTAAAAATGTCAACTTTTTCACAGAAACCTACAATTTTGTCTTTTCACATTCGATGTTACGTATGCGTAACATTATACTTTAAAAAGTTATTAATCGTTTAAATGATAAATGTATTTGTTTTTAATAAAATTAGTTTTTCTCATATTTTAGTACATTATTTTTTTTTTACAAAATTACTTAAAAAACTATGTTTCTGTTATTAATAATATTATAAAAAACAACATTTAAACTCGTAAGAAATTTGGTTTTGGAAGAGCTAAATAAGATGCTTAGTGTTGCAAATGTTTCGTCAAAAAATAGGTTGAGTACAGGAAACGATATTAAATAAATATGTATACCAGCTCGTTCATCTATTTACCAAGTTTTACAAAATTCTAATCTGAAAATTTAAGACACTACTAAAAAATTCATGTATTCTTTGCTTATGCGAGTTTTGTAAATGCTTGTATATATAAGTGAAATAAAATTCGTGTGGCATTTGAAATATTTAATTTAAAAAATAATATTCGTACTTATTTGGCTTTGTTATGAATTTTAAAATCTTCATAAATGTACATAACAATATATTTTAATGGTTAGAGACACGTGGTTAGAGATTTTTCCAATAAAGTTTTACTTTACAAATAACGACATGTAATTGTCATCCATACTCTTCATAAACTTGGCCATTTAATATAATAGAAATCACATGTGACATAATTCGCAATTATTATTCGTTTACCTGATACATGGATATAGATAATACACAAGATTAAAAAAAAAAGAAAATGAAAAACGTAGAAGTGGAGTGTAAAATATGGAATATTTTATGAAATAATCATTTATTTCTAATTTATCTATTTTGTAATCTCTCATTAAAGAAGTTTATTTCCGTTAATGCGTATGCAGTTTGGAAAGATCTTTTGGAAAGTAGCTCGATCATAATTTTCCATTTTGTTAACAAACTTGTTACTATTAATGGACACATTGAATTTAGCATCGATAACTTCTACTTTATAATTTATAAGATTTCATTAGTGATATTTAATAATATTAATTTAATGGTAAAAAGAAGGACCTAGTCATTGATCAAGTGGCAGTATAATTATAAAGGTGGTTACCTTCTCAATTTGATTGTAAAGGTAACTATATTAACACTCTAATCGTAAAATTTAATCGTAAAAATAATTAATACAGTATTAAAATTCTTAGCTTGTACAATGATTTTATTCAAATTGTATATTGTAAATTAATCGTGATATTATATTAGCTCATTATTTTTTCTCATCACATTTAATATAGTAGCGTTCTAGCTTAGAATTTGAATGCATAAACCAATCCACTGCTGTTATAATTATTCTTCAAAATAATAAATTTTAGTTTTTTGGTATCATAATTGGCATATAAAATTATTTTTGAATTGATCTAGAATAAAAATAATATTGTGTATCTCTTTGCTATTTTTTATTACTATTCTTAAAGGACCTTAACATTTTCATGTTGCAACGTTATAACGCGTTATCGTAGATTCTTACTTTTATAGTATGTACTGTACAAAAATATACTCTGTTCTATAAAATGTTCTTAGATGAAAGAAAGGAAACCTTGAAATAAGCATATGCTGTGCTTTAACAGTTGTTAACATTTTATTAAACACCCATTATGCCGACACGAAGATTGAAATTTTTTCCTGGATGTGATTTTAACAAGTGAGTTTAAATATAGGGTTTTGAAATTCATAACAGTGCTCTAACACTAGATGTATGTCATAAAACGGTTCAATTAAAATACTGAATAAAATCTTGTGTATACTCCTTCCTCCAACACAGATATCCAAAATCTACTAATATTATTACATACATAATTACTACCTTAAATAGTACTTGTATATAGAGCAGTTCACATTAACATTGCGACACTTTTTAAGACACAATAACTCTTTTAACATTGGACCAAACACGTCTTGAGTCTTTTATATAAGTTATACGATTTAGTGAATTAGATGACGCGTAAGCAAACATTTTGAAAAGTTGCAACTAGTCGGAATCGCGAAGAAAATAGTGGAGATCGCTTTTTACGATTTCTTAATTTGAGCCTATAAAGAAAATTGATACAATATGTTTTGTAGATTTATGTCAATTATGTACATGCTAAAAATGTTGTCGAAGTCAATTAAAAAAATTGGTTAAAAGAATTGTGAAAATCACAGTTATTCGCGACATCAGCCTATAACTATAATAAATTTAAAGATTTTTAATTTAGTTCGGATTAATAATCTTTCCATAGACAAAAGTTATAATTTTGTTATTTACGAGTAGAAATCTTAGCCAGGCAGGAATCTGAAATAGAAAAGTTAGAGAGGAAGGAAGTCGGCGGTCTAGATAGTTTAATTCGTAGTGTGAAGATCTGATAAGTAAAAGTTCTGGGTTCAAATCTTAGTCAAGAAATTCCGCGAGTTCGTGTCTTTCCTTGGTACTCCAAATTTTAATTAGAACACGGAATGCTTGAAATCCTGTTTCACTCAATAACGAACGGCGTATCATGAATTTACAGGAATGCCAAGTGAGAAGGAATGGACGTGAATTATGGAACCAAGGGATAATTTTAAAGTTATCTGATCTTATCTTTGTACTTCGTCAAAGGGGATTGGAAACAAAAAATGCTTCTAATCATTTGAAAATAATCATTTATTCTAATAGCACTTGTTAGAAATATACGAAATTTATAATCATTTTAATTAATTTTATATAAACTAAAAATTATAACGGCCAATAATATAGAAATTAAAATAATTGGAAGGATGTCATCTAAATGTACCACTCCCATTTCAATGAACATGAAATAGATTTTAAAAGAATATTTGGCACTATTTTCATTTAATTCTATAGGATGAAAACTACTTTCAGGATTGAAAAATAGATCACATTTTTCAGAATATCTAAATATACTTATTTGAAATTATATCTCCAATCTGAATTATATTGAAATCATTTTTTTTTTTTTTTTTTTTTTTTTTTTAATAAGTTACGAACTAAGAGCTGCAAAGATATGTTTTCTGTTATAATTGTATATTGTTAAATAGAGAATGAAATTACATAAAATATGTAGAATTATTTAGTAATTTTTCTTGCTATATATTAATCCATTTCTCCATATAAACTATATGTATATATTGTAATTGTATAGGTGAATTGAAGTGAAGTATACGTGTTATTAGAATAATTTTTGTTATATTAGAAATATCACTTTATAAAATACAGATGGTAGTACAGATGTAGTTTACAAACTACAAATAGTGCGGTCGAAGCAATATTTTCCAACTTTGTATTAAAAAATAAATTTACCAGCAAGGCGTGTACAAATATCAAAAAACAGAAAATTTTATTAGAATTTGTATTGTATATTATTCTTGCTTCTTGCAATATTTAAAAAAAATGTTTAAACATGATAACCAAATTATGTGAAAATTACGTCGAATACTTAGATTTAATTTAACAAATATTATTTTACGAACTCTAAAATAAATGAATTAATTTGCAATCAATAAAAACTACTAATTCAAATAAAAGTCACGTAAATATTAAACAAAAGATTAACAAACAGCAATTGCAGAATTTTACTTAGCTAATTTTTCTTATTATAATCAATATTACTCTATTATTAATATACATATATACTGTGTGTATAAGTATATTATTAATGTCTTCTGTTACATTATGTACCAATAAAAATTAACGAATTTACCTGTTGAAGTTTGTCAATAATTATCAGGGATTTCAGGTACCTAATATGTCATTTATGTCAAATATACTTTTGCAGGAAGAAACATATATTAGTAACGTTTACGAAACACTAATATTTTCCCAACTACATATATGGAGCATAATAACAAGAGTGAAATTTATAAATTTGCCGTGTATGATGAAATTGCATCATCAAAAGCAACCTTGTAGGCAAGTTACCTATCGGTAAAATTCACGAGGTGGTTGGGTAGTATGTATGTGCCAAAATTTGATTAGATTGCAAATTTTAGATGATTACATAAAAGTATGAAATATTATATGAACGTAAAGAAATATATGTATTAACATGGATATTTTTCCTTTTAAAAGTGATAACAGAATGCTAAACATTGTATATCTATACATTTACAGTATTATGAAATTAGCTCCATTTTGGAAAAAATCTATAAAGAAAAAGAAAGAAACACGAAAATAATTTGATGGCTGACATTTCAAATATCAAATATATTTTATGAATTGTCAATAAATAAATTATAAATTAAATGTGGATATTTACTTATAGATATATTTGTTAACTAATAATAAATGTCTGAAAATTAGCTTAGACCCGTAGATTCTTATACCTTTAAAATGATTTTAAGGATATTGTAGACCAATTTAACATTTCTACATTTTTCATTAGAAGTGTAATTATTATTTTCATATGAATAAGGAGTTTCATTATCCTATACATATTGCACATAGGTACATAACAAGTTAGTGATAATGTACATTATTCAATTATTAATTAGTTAAATGATAAACGTATTCGTTTTCAATAGAATAGCTCTAATCTAAAAAAATTTCTTTACAAAAATGCAAGAAAAGATATGTTTCCATTTTTAATAATTAATAAACGGAAGACTTTTCTCGCAATCTAAATATTTACTTAATCTTCGATGCTAAAGGAATTAAATTGTAATAAAATTTAACCAAAGCTGTTAATATTAACTAAAAATTATTATCAATTATAATTATCAATTTCATTCAATATTAGCAGAGAATTGTATTATGTTATGTAGCGGAAAATTAATAAATATCATTACTTTTATTCAAACAGAACTCAGAATTAAAGATACTCCACTCTACCGTGACATGCAAAATTAATTAATCAATTAAATTCCTACAAACATCATTGTATTAAATACAATCTATCTTCAAACATACTAATATTGATTAGTATCGTTTCCTGTCAGGAACATTCAGAATTCTCCTTTGGTATTAATTGATCGATGAACATGTATCAGATACACGGAAGGACAAGAGTTACACACACTGATTTGGCGTGCAGACTGACACATCAAAGTAAATTCATAACTGCTAATTCCACACCAATTTATCCTTTCCGAATGACTGCAACTGTAATTACAATTTCTCAACAACGTATGGGCCGAGTGAATTCACAAATCAAATTCTCTGGAAGGCGCTGCTTACCGTTACAGGATTACCATTTCAATAATCAGGCTCAATGTGTGTATAAACCAGATATACATATGTACATAGAATGTATACGTCCGAAAGACTTCTCATTCGAGTAATTTGTCTATTCGATCGTAAATATAACATGAATTGACACAAATGACTCGATTTATAATAACGAGAAAATTGATTAAAATAAAATAATGAAATTGACAACTCAAATTAATACTCATATGAGCATATAACAATTACATATATTATATTAATTGAAATTTACCCATTTCGAACGTAGAAAATAAAGAACACTTTCCGAATATTTAGCGAGTAAATGATCTTGGAATAAATTCGTCTCGGAATGGATTACTCACGGAGTTTCTCAATAAAAGGAACGAAAATATGAATATTTCTTGTTTTCTAAATTAAATAATTAATAGGGGTTAATTATATAACATGCAACAATTTTTTTGATTAAGTTTGAGTTAATTTTGGCATAAATTTTTTATTATTTAGGTAACTCATACGAAATTGAATAACATTTGCTTGAATCACGCCTCTTATTCAGAATAAGAAGAAATTTCGTGACCTCATCATTCATCAAAACTTATTGTTAGATAGAACTGAAATAGAAGAGAATTGTTTTCTGAAAAGACCTACTCACCACTATGCAAATATCATACATAAATAAAAATATGTATGTAAATATTAACGTAAAAAGAAAGAGATAAGGATTGGCTAACAATTAACTTTTCTTAAGAAAGAAACATAGATCAATGTGCTTAGTCTTTCCAATGTGTCGCATTGAGTGTTAAAAGCAGATTTAAATTTAAATTTAAATTTGGGCAATGAACGAGAAAGCCAAAGTCGCTCGTTCTTAATACTATCGTGAATAAATCAAATGTATCAGTAACTCTACTCGACCTGGTTTTCGTTTTTATTTCTTCTCCCCTTATGACTACTTTTCAACTTTCTTGCGAAAGTAACACGGGGCGTGGTAGGAAGGATGTCGCAAACGTACAATATCAGCTCTTAGCCATCTACTCCAATTCTAATTACAATAAATCCGATTTTAATTACGTGACCGACCAGACTGTGTACTTGGGTCCACGTAGAGGAAATAAGCGAACAAGAGTCGAGAATGAGAAAAAAGAACTTTGTACTTGTCTAATGGACAGCTGGAGAAAAGAAAAGAAGGGAAAATTTTACGAAAGAGAAGATCTTCGCACGAATCGTTTCGTGGAAATTAAGTTTCCTTTATATTTCTCTTTTGTAAACGAATTTCATGGGAATATAATCTAGTATCTATGTAAAAATATTTACTTAGGATGATAGAAAACGCGTAGAATAGTCGATTCCGCTCGCCCGATTTGGCTATACTACAAAGAATACTCGAATACATTAGGTATCGCAGCCGTGAAACCATTGAAGCCCGCTAACCTGTGACGCAGTTAACAGGATGGTATAATTTATAACACTCTCAAGTGTCCTCGCTATTGTCACGTAAAATAAAAAAAAAAGAAGAAATCTCAGATGAAAAGAAAAATAAAAAGAGAATTTATTTTTGAACACTTGGTTTACACTAATTACGATTTGGTTCTGAACTCCAGCCGTGACTGAAGCTCTTACAATTTGACTTTCGATTGGAGCTGTTTCTTTTTTCTTTGTCGCCCCTCAATATCCCCACTATCCACGCGTTTGTTAGGCGTCCACGACCGTTGCCACGCACGCCTTCTTCTTGAACATTCGGCGGAAGGATCGTTGGGATATCGATGGTTCATTAGGCACTTCGGCGATATACATTGTCGCTGAGTGCCGCCAAATCTTTATCTTCATCATCAGTCCATCGGATTTGAAATGTGCCGGTCGTGACACTATCCTCTCCCTAAAACTGGGAATGGCGAAATCTGGGCGATCGCTAGAGCGTTCGAAACCTTGTTTTCATACACTTTGATGTTTCAAATTTATATTTATAACCGCGTATATGTGTTTAAACTGCTAAAGGTTTTTGAAAAATTATTAAGGTTTTGAAATGGTAAACGATATAATTTTTTTTATCATATTTACAATATGTGTAGATGTATATTTGATAAATTCATCGAGTAAAGGTATAAGTGCCAAGAAATTAAAAATTGATGTTTTTCACAAGAAAGAATTTAATTTCACGCGAGAAATCTTATTAATTTTTTAAAGATAATGTTAAGTGCCAAAATCTTTAGAGGATGACATATTAAATATTATAAAATATTACTATATATGCCAGAATAATTCATTTTAGGTTTACAGGCTATCGTAAGACTAGAAATCCACTGAGATTAAGCCAAACCAAGCTAAGCCAGTCTAAGCTGTGTTACGCTAAATTGCCAAGGTTCTTAACATAAATCTTTTACTACAACACTATACTTAACCATTACATATTTGTTTCAAAAAAGATATTTCACAATATGCAACCGATCGGGAGGTGTGTTCTTGTTGGTTTGTAAGAGGAGGCAAAAACTGCCTCGTCCTTAAGAAAGGACCCTGAGGGTCTGATGCTTGATACGCACTGACCGCCGGAGTCATTAGAATCGCCGTAAATGGCCCATTGTAATGGAAACAACAAATTATGGCTTACTTATGAATCATGGATCATAATTATATAAATTATTTAGTATTTACAATTAAAATCTGCTACCTGTTACTTATTTGTACATTTATTAAATTTGCTTTTTTGTAGATTAAAATGTTTAGTGATTAAATATAAATAAATTATTTTTTAGATGCTTGAATAATAGTAAAAAAATAAAAAATGTTTTAGATACATTGAAAAACATAAATAAAATCATTAAATTTTACATTTTTATCAAATATTAATAGCCAAATACGTGTACATTTTCATCATTATGATATTATTTATCAATAAGATATGTTAATTGTGTATTTATTGTTTATGCCTTTTTTTTATTCGTCATTCGAATAAATTTTGCTTGCAATCGTAACAAGTTTATAAATTGATAATTAACAAGCAGAAACAGTAGTATGATGAACAGCCGATAGTGACATGAACTAGGTGTGCGGAGGGGAAAAGGCCCCTTGATGGACCTTTGTGAGGTCTCTGAAAAATTGCTTCTAGCAATTCAAAAGACTTGAACTTAGCTTCAGTAGAAACCGTCCCATGTATTTGTACAAAATCAATTTTTCAAATAGTTGGACCAGTTTAGCTTCCCAATGGAAACGGTTCCATTCAAATACATTGAAACAAATTCGCTTGAAATGATTTAGCCTGTCAGTAAATCTCTAGTAAGATAAAGCGTTATTCAGAAAGTATCTACTTGAATTCCAATGACCAAAAGTCAAACAATTTGATTAATCAGGATGAGCATAGAAATTTGAAAGGATACTTCAAGTTATACTAATACAGTGATTTCAAATTGCTTGAATTCACCTAATTTTGACTAACATAAACTATAAACAAAAATGTAAACATAATATAAAATTAACATTTATAAAACTAGTGTAGTATCATGGATGAGGAGCCTGGGAGGTGTTGTGCGGATTATAAACAAGCGGTTGCTGAGCATGCACGTAGTGAGACTAAGACTAAAGACAAGGTGTTGATAGGGGACAATAAACGAATTAACAGCAGTATGAGTTAAGATGTCAGAGAGTACGGATTGCGTTGATGAGAGTCATCGATTAATTACTTAGTTGTGTTAATTATTATACGTTTGCTGCGATTAGTTCATGTTTAACAAGCATTATTTTCTGTTCAATTAACACCTGTTCAATCTACTTATCATTAATAAACTAATTATAGTAGTTACGATACTACACTAGAACATAACTACGAATCACGAGATATATGCTTTGTACAATTATCGAAGAAGATAAACGTTAAAAAATACATCTAGCCACGCAAATATTTAGTTTCATTGATAAATTTTATAAGCATACTCAACAGGGTATCTCCATTCGGAGCTCTCGATTTTAGAGAATTTATAGGATAAAAACCTTTTAGGTTATTTTGTAGATCCGCGGAGGGGACTCGTGATGTCATGCTTATGAGCGGTTCCAGGGCCCCTTCGAAGCCGGCACAACCCGGCGCCCTCTACCCGGAGGGCGCAGGGCGCCTATGAAAGTTTCCTCCACGAAAAAAAAAAAAAAATAGAAATTTCATATATATGTTTATGTATTCATGTATTTGTTCATATTTCAAGATAATACAGTGTAATTTTAATGAAATTATTATTATTATATATTTATTTTATCATATTATACATAGATTATTATATATTTTCTGTATATCATTTTTAATGGCTGTGACGATTTAGTTGTTGTATACGTCTGACAAAAAATCGAAGATGGTCCTGATCTATATGAAAGTGATCCTAGAATGAAGCAAAATAAAATTTCTTTAACAAAATGACAGTTATATAATGCAGAAGTTCATTAAATTTGTAAGTTCTACAGGCGAAAAGGAAGAAGTCATTGTCGACATTAACATAATTTTAGTTCACATAAAGAGACATTTATTTGATATGTCTGTAAAATTTGAGAAACATTTATCGATTCGTTATTGAGATATCATGGCAGTCAATTTGATAAGCATGGTTTGGAAAAAATTGCGTCCAAGTTTTGCGTCCTCTTTCGGCATATGTAACTCAAAATTAACTGACTTTTTCTCTTATGACCATCTACACTGTATAAAACGTCACACATGCGTTCTTATTACCTCATACATGCATTCACACACTTTCAAATACGTGAGATAAAGTACATCTCCCCATGCATTCTAGTGCCTCGTCTACACTGACAGACATGGTTCGTCGACAGCCGCCAAAAGATGTATGTAGACTGTCTGCAGGCAATGTCGTTTGTCCATTAGGAGTGTGCCGAGTACCCTAATATACGGTAGTGTCGATGAGTTGAGGATGTGTTGGAGACGAACACACAGATTGTTGAAATCTATGTTTGTAGAAATATGACCATCATCAAACAGACAACTCCTCTAAAATACGAAGTAAAATACTTTCAACTTCTTAAATCCTGATTTTTAAGCAATAAATACATACATCCATTTTTCCAGTCGGTTATCTAAATATAAACAATTAATATTATGATGACGACAAAGTCTTCTGCTATAAAATACTACATGTGTGTATGGTTGTTAATATTTAACAGAAACTCAGAGTGTAATGATTATATCTATGTTTTTCAACCCTTAAAAAAATGTTTTCTTCAATTTTTATCTCTCTCTAATTAATAGTTTATCGACATAAATACATAGGTTAATAACTTTTTATAAAAAAATGTATTAAAAAATGTATAGTTCGATTAAGAAAGACGAAGTTGCCCTTTGTGCGTTTTCCGAATAATTTTTTACGACATATCCACCGAGAGATCGTACTTTGCAGTGACTTCGACAACATATTTAAATTTTCTACTTTTGCCTTTCCTTGCCTCAGTGGCAAATACCGTGTCATAAATCTTATCATCGCACAGCGGGATCGTTACATCCCAAATGGGGTAAAAAACACATTCCATTTGCTCACAGACGTCGTCTTCTGTTTTCCATTCCAATGAAAAAGCAAATTACTTGTCCGCGGGCGCGTATTTTACGAGGATTTCCCCGGACGACGCGTATCTGCTGACAATTGTCTGTCAGTGTGGACGTGGCTTTCATCCACGAACTGTGTTTAGACTCGAATTTTGTTTGCGTCGTCTGCGGTTTTTCCATGAAAAACAGATGCCGATTGGCTACAACACCTGTCTGTAGACAATTGTTTGTCAATTTGCACCCAGATTAAAAACCTACTATGTTTGGTAACTTGACACCACATATCGTAGCAATGCACCGTATGCACCGAAAGTGAAACTTTAAAGTTTATAATTCATAGAAACAATAATTTACGAATATTTACACCAATAAATGAATTCGATTGAATTGAAAATTATATAGCAAAATATTAAAACTTAGCACGGCATAAAAGGAATAAGTGAGAAAGTGTGCGCGAATACGGATGAGAAGTACAAAGTGTGTAGGAAGTGATACGTGAGAATGCAAAATATACAAGCAGGTGTGCATGGTAATAGAGAGGTTGATGAGTTCAACTCATAATAAGTTCAACTCGTGAGAGATGAAGAATATGACAAGATCAAGTTTCAGTTTGGGTCTTGAGTTTCCTTATTTTATTAATAAAGCAAAATTCCAAAAATATGACATATACATATAACATAACATAATAAAATATAACATATATATATGTTACATTTTTGGAATTTTACTTTGTTAATAAATATATATATATATAAATATATATATGTTGAAAATATCCACGTTGTATCGACGCACGTCATGGTTAATTAATAGAATAAATTAATTTTGCTATCTTATCCCAGAAACAGAATCAATAAAAAAAAAAGACGTGCAATTAGTGATAAAAGATAAATTAAGTGATATTGTCGATAATTTTTATATTAAATTAAATCAATATTTGTAAAAATCTACATAACTAACAAAACTACTAGAAATCTTCACTTCCCATACATTTACTTCTTATGATTTTATTTCTTTGACTTGGGATGTTATAATAAAAAATTTAATTTCTTTACTTCTTGATATTTTTCATCTTTTTCTGCTATGCCGATGTTCTACTATAATATTCTATTCGGTCAATGAACTCAACACATTCTTTTAATCGCAAATCACAGGTATTACGCGTTGCCAATTCTTCTTCTTCCTGTCTAGATCGCCATTAACAGGATATTTGATACACGCCCACACAGACAACTGGAGGATCGTCTTCATGCTTCATTACGGAGCCATGATATAACCCTGTACGGTTTCGATCGCAATCGATATAATCGGTATGGAGTATAATCGATATGGTCGTGAAAAAGTGACGCGAGCAAATATTATATTATCAATGCTGAGAGCATTGAACTTTAACATGTTCAAGCCGGCGCGCCCTTTTCATATGCGCCTTCTCCAATAACATTTGCATTTTATTCCACTTTTCATTAAATTATATTTTTATAAATTAAAATTGGAAACATGAATAGCATAAATATAGTCGTCCAGTCGTCCAGTCGCTCGAATTTTCTTACAGTTCGTGAAAAGGAATCATATTTATATTAGGTTATCCCATAAGTTCGTTCCGTTTTTCGAGCGGTTATATATGTTAAGATAGTTTACATACCTTTCAGTTTCATGAAAAAAATGTAATCCCCCTCTCGTTGTACAACTTCTTCCCATTTTTCAAGTGCATTAGTCCCTTATCGCCGTATGTTTATAAATCGACACATGAAATGTACATACAAAAGTCGGCACGAACTTATGGGATGACCTAATCATTTGCCAATACGGTTTAATTAAGCTACTTACAATTCTATGTACATAATATAATATTTTTACACGATTTTGATTTGATTTGAAAAAATCTGATTTTTTCTCACGATTTGATTTAAAACTTTTTTATACACGTGTTACCATCGCTCGGCTTCAGTTTACGAGATATTAGTAAAAAACCTCAGTTAAATGTAGGTTAAGATTACAGTACTTTTCGACGTATGGAGTCATCCTCCGTCTTAACATGTGAATTATTTGATCACTTAATTACTGCATTAAGTAATTAACTAGGTTTGAGTTTAATGTACCGAGTTCAGTTTAGGTTATTTTGATAATTGAAAATGTAAGCCTAACCTGAACTAAAGCTGATCTAAACGTAACCTAAACCTAATTCCATTTACAACAAATCTATTCCAAATACGAAAAATAAGATACATTCTACCTAACATATGTACTTTTGCGTATAACTTACAACGTAAATCCGAATTATGGTGGAATTGATGTATAGGAAAGAATTACTAATAATAGCATCTCTCACAACATATTTCAAGATCATCAAAATTGGTGATACACCTTTTCTACATAATTACCCATTAATTTAGTAATAAATTTGGCTACACTATAATATTTAAACATTAACTAGGAAGTATGCTAAATTCTTGGAAAACCTATTAGTAGAAGAGTCCAACAAGGAAAAACTACTGAAATCTAACCCGATCCTAACTCAATTTGATAACGTAATCCTATATATAACAATACTACAGTAATTACAATATCAAGTTGTTTTTCAGAGGTTATAAGAAGTAATATAGTTTATGAGAAATATACTCTTGTAGATTTACCGCTCGAACACTGCTGCGAGCGACGCAAACGTACAACGCCTAACCATTATATTATTGCCCAAAAAGAATAATGGAATGTGTCACAATCTCTATATATAATTTACCAATGACCTCGATTATAAACAAATCGCGATAGAGACAACTGACGGACTAATCAGTATCTAGAAGCACAGTATCGGACGGGCACGACAATTGTTGAGAAATTTGTACGATATATCAAGACGAAAAATATATGGAAGAAAGACAGTTTGGAGGTGAAGGTCAATCGCGTAAATAGATGAGATGAAAACCGGTAAAAGAAAGTGCAATCGAGAGTTAATATGGAGTGTAAAGTGGCCGGATAAAATGACACTTAACTCAAATCTATATAAACTATTATATAATGAAAAGATAAGAAATAGGTTAGGCGTTATTTTATCCGACCGCCGTCAGGCGGCCGACAATCAATACTGACGCATACGCTGCTACGGACGCACAATTATAGGCAAAATTCACTGTAGTAGTACCGACAGCTTTTAGGAATATCTCAGAAACTAAAGCCAAACGGCGGTTATATGTATAGGAAAAGGTTGTCCAGAATTATGTTCTGGACAACGTAGTCAAGAATGAGGTAGATGAGATATATCGATAATTATCGAATTATCAGCTCCTTCTTGAAAGTTGTTCAATTTTTACGTTACACGATTATTTAATACTATTACACGATTATTAATACGACTATTTAATACTTCGGAAATAAAACAAATTAACTATGATCAATCAATGATATTAACATGGTTATATAACCATGGTTAATAAAAAAATAACATTGGTTGAACATTGAACATATATAACCAAAATATGCAACAGCAATATAATTAAATTATGAACTGTGAAATTACTGCTTCATATTCCAAAGAAAAGAAACATGTTGCCGTTCCAATAATGTATCTAATAAAAAAAAGAAACATCTGATAAAAAAGGAACTGACAACGATAAACTTTTCCTTCGCGTTGATCTTACGTTGCATAAACACGCAACTGGATACTCAATCTGCCTGTGATAGATGAAAGAATGTTCTACTTGTCATGGACGAGGAACGGATCTGTAGTAAAAAAATCGTGACTCGTTTATCTGCTGAAAATGCATTTTCATGATAAAAGCAAGCTGTTAAAGCAAGCTGTTCTAAAACGTGGCGAACCGCGAGCATAAATCGCACAGGCTGCTGAGAAAATTAGCGATCGTTTTTAACAATTTCGCAGTAATTACCGCTCACGTGAACATAAGATACTACCTCCAGCTGTACTATAAATGCCATCACAGCTGGAAAATTCCTTTCTCACATTTTTGCAATTTTTAGCATGTCATGTAAGAACCACAATGAATTCATTGATTAATTAAGCGCGATGTTGTTTAATGTTAGTCATCAAGGTCGATTTATGAACGTGTATTGTAAAGTAAGAAAAATATATCTGGGAAATCAGGGGAATATTCAGTATAACTAAGTTTATTCTAGAAGACAACTATTCAATTTCTTATAGGAATCCCACATTTAGATTTAATATGGTAGCGTTTTAGATTTATAGATTACAATGAGAAAATATTACAGTCGGGAATTAGATCGTTGTCGACTATGATAATATTTATAAAGCTTACTATGCAAAATTTTTGTCGTAGTAATCTCTGCGATTTTTTAGGTACTCTCAATAACTTAGCAAAAAAAAGTTATGAATAATATTTATAGAAGATGCAAACATGCACAGAATGTATGTAAAATGCAAAAATATATAACATAATCAAAACAGCATATTCATTATAATTATTTTATTCATTTGTGTAATGTCTTTGTAAAAATATAAGTTTGCATAAACATCCGCAGCCTAATTATTACTTAATTGGTAACAAAGCCAAATTGTAGTTTAAAAGCTACCAAAATATTTATTCTTCAATAAGAAATCAAGATGAATATTCCCTTTTTAAAAAAGTATTATATAATTTTTACTGTTTAATAGTGTAAGTAGGTGTTATGAAGACAAATGCAAAATAGATACATTTTTTTCTTTGATAATTTGAGAAAATCATTCTTAAATGTAATAAGGTTTTTTATTTAAGAAAGAGGAAAAGAGAAGCATAAAAGGATTTATAAGGAAGAGGGGCATAGAAACAGTGAAAAGCAGAAGCGATGTAATGAGAATACCGATAAAAGCAGTTTTGAGTTAAGTTTTCATATAAAAAGGATCAAAATTTTGTTTAAAACTTTAGAAATGTTATAAATAACGCAATACTCGAAGCTTCAGAAATATGTAAAAGATTTATTTATACTTCACATTTTTTGAGGAATATCTACAGGGTGTCCCACCTAACTTTATCACCTCGAATATCTCCCTTGTTTTCAATAGTATCAAAAACTGTTTCAGGAAAAAGTTGAAACGCTTCGAGAACATAATTTAACGTGATTAATTCTTCGTGAATACGCAGAGCACATATGAAGTTCACCGATGTCTTTTTTAATGGAATCATATATTATTTAATACATTATTCCTTTTAACCTATTTATATCGAAAAACTATTAAATTAGCAGATATTTTAATTTTAATTTGTCAAATTTAACGTACAAAAGACAAGGAAAGACGTGAAGTGATATTCTTATGTTTACGTAGTCTTTGTCTTTCATACGCCAAATTTGACAAATCAAAGTTAAAATATCTGCTAAAGTAATAATTTTTCAACATAAATAGGTTGATACTTTTTCTTAGAGCATGTCCAGTTGGATCAACTTTTGTATTAAAAGACATATGATTCTATTAATAAAAACATCGTATACACGTTCGTCTACGAAAAATTTTAATAATGTGAAATCAATTTTCCCCTTAAAACCATTTAACTTGTTCTTAAAACATTCTTTACTATTATCAAGAACAAGCAATATATTTCAAGTGATTAAATTATCTTGGGTACTCCATATATGCAACACATCTCTAATATGTATATGATTTCTGATATCAAATATTTTATTTTTATTGTACATAATAATGTACATAATAATTAATTGTACATAATAATATGAATGATACATTGCCTTAGTATGCAACGTATTAATTATTGAATACTTTATTTAATAAGACAATCGAATCATCAATATTCTATTATATTATATCTTCACAAAATTATTTATTACAAAATTTGTTTCGACAACCTTTTACAATTTTTTAAAACAATTTTTACAGTACTTACTGAAGTTTTTATTAAACTATTAAATCCTACAATTATCATTTTATCTTATTATACATAATGCGAAAATAAGAAGTTCTTAATGTGAGGTAGGTTCCTAAGGGATATAAGGAAAAAGAATCGTACAATTAAAGTTATAGATCGGTACTATAACAGAAGGATACAGTTTTAGTGAACCTTGAATAAGTGAATGCCTGATAGCTCCTACCAAAAAACCATAGAATTAGAATTCTATGTATATCGAAGCGTTCGTCGAAGATACGTGATAACGTGCACTTTGTAGTAATAGAACAAAATGAATCATGCATAATTCAATAAAATAATATAAAACAAAAAATGTTGTGCATCTGTTATTTTCTTATAAAACGAAAGAAACTTTTGGGACAATCTAATATAAACCGGACCAGATCCGCAGACTAAAAAGAAAATACCCTCTAGATTAAATCCTTAGTTTCTACTAGAACCAACAATATAAAACTATTATAATCCATGTCATTGTATCACGCCAAATTAAGTTACTGAAAATTCTCAACGAGAATTGATTGTAAATATTCTAATAAATAAAAAAAAAAGAAATCTAATATAAACCAAGATAATATATATATAAGTACAAATTAAAATCATAGATAATCTACTTTAATACTCAAAAACGTAATAATCATGCTTTTCAGTTCTAAACACAAAATGATTCAATCTATTTAATTCGTATTATACATATTAAAACACCTTGAACGTTGCGGGACATGTTCGATACAACCGTCCATTTCTCGTTCACAGAACTATCTGTCACTGACGATGAATTATACATCACTTAACATCTATGTAATCCGGTTATAGACAAATAGTAACGCAATGGGCACCGCCCTATTTGTCATCGATACGATTATCTCTTAAGTTATATATTACTTTTACGATATAATATCAATGTTTTGATCATTTTTGTAATCCAGAGTAAATGTTTACGTCACATTTTATTTACACAGTTTTTTGAGAGATCGGATTTGCATACGTCATTGTGGCAACTAGAGCAAATTGGCTCTTCCGAAGTTTCTAAATCACTTATGTTCTCGCTTCGTTGCCGCGAAACTTGCCGGAAACTCTGGGATTTAGAACAGAGTACGCGGTTCCGAAAAAATTTCGTAACCCAGCGAACCTCTATGGTATGTACGTAGACAACATAAATACAATGCAACTCGAAACACAGCGGGTAATGACCGAAAGTTTAAATATAAATGTTTCTCGATGGACGAATGACTTGATGGGATCGAAACTTACTCTTAGCTATATTAAAACTTTTCAAGGAAAAATTATTCCTTTTTACTTGAATAGAATATTTTTGTGAACCACATTTATTTTCTTTTTATTGAAAATAATGATACAATTTCAGGTTGTATCTAATATAATTTACATATCCTTACAGGAAATAGAAATGCATATATAAAATGTATATATACATTCACAATATATAGAAGTGAATATAATATTAGAAAAAGTCTTTGATCACTGAATTCCGTTATCGCTATGTTTTATCTTTAACAGTTCTCCACATTCTCTTTTCAATTACTTTCTTATCCATTCTATTGTTATTCCTTCTTTCTTCTTTACTTTTTCCATTGGTTTGTCTGTCCTTGTGATACATATAGTCACCACGTGCTCCCTAGTTTCTATTATATTTCTTTTCCACAGATTCTACATATTTTCTTGTCTTTTCCTATTCTTCTGCTGTTTTCCAATTCTTTCTCTTTATACTTACTCCTTTACTTTGTTATATTTTTCCCTGAGTCATTTCTTGTTTCAGCTTCTCACCTATTCGTGCCAACTTTGCAACCTTCCTATTTTTTCTTCATATTTTAGAACTCTTTCTTCTGCTTATATACATTCCTCCCTTATTAAAAAGTCTGAGTTCCATTTGTTTAACCCTAGTGCCCATTTAATATATCTTTCTAATTGCACTAGTTCCACCTCTTTTATTTTCTTGCTCCTCGACCTTTACTCCTTACCTATATCATGATACTTTTGATTATTACATCAAAAGCACTAACATTCTTTTGTCGAAGTTATCGCCAAATTTTCTTTCTCCGGTCCCCCAGATCTGTCATTGATGCCGTTTTTTCTACACACCTCTTTCATGCGGGCTTCGTTTCTGTTGTTTTTCTCGAACGTGTATTCCAAGTATTTGAACTCTGTCACTTCTTCAATTTCTTTGTTCTTCCGCTTCTATTTCCAACTATAGACCCATCGTTTGCTAAACATTATGATCTTCCATCAGGGTAAATATTTTCCTCCTTCTTACAATAGTATCTCCTTCTTATCTTCTTTCAAAGTAGTCATCTATTTCCATTATAAATATTACAAACAGTAGCGAGCTTAAGGGGCAATCTTGTCTTAGACCTTTTCTTCACCAGAATACTTCTGTCTTTGAGCTTCATACCTATCTTCCATTTTTGGTTTCCTTATAGACTTCCTCAATTATCTTCACTAGTATTGACTCTATTCCTTTACTTCTTATGATTTTTACATTTTTTCCTATTTTCCTTGTCAAATGCAGCTTCCAAGTCCGTAAAGAATAGAGTAGAACTTATCAACTTTTGTTTCAATTCATGTACATTATTCCTTCCTTCCAACCTTCGGGCCATCCTTCTCCTTTCCATATCTGATTAATAATTTCCTTTAATTTCTCTTTGATTTTTTTTCTATTGCGAACATCCAGGCTTCATTTTCCAATCCATCTTCTCCTGCTACTTTTTTCTCTTTGAGTTTACTGATAACCATCTCAATTTTTGATCATGCTGATGTTCTTCCTGCTTCTCTTCAGTTCCGCTTCCTTCTTCTCTATCTTTTCGTTCATATTTATACATATCTACTCCTTCTAATAGAGTGAATCATGTTTATTTTGTTTGATTAGGCTAATTGTTGTTTGTTTGTTATTGTTTTTAAATCGCATCGACTAAGGCGCAATGTTGTGTTAATATAATAGTTGATTTGCCATTTTATTTCAGTCAGAAAAGTTAGGGAATTGTTTCCCGAGTGATTACCATCTTTAGATCTATTATTTACGCTTGTATATACATA
This sequence comes from Bombus terrestris, assembly GCF_910591885.1. Lineage (NCBI taxonomy): Eukaryota > Metazoa > Arthropoda > Insecta > Hymenoptera > Apidae > Bombus > Bombus terrestris. Next base: position 8,528,539 of record NC_063275.1, read on the forward strand.
TATATTTTTTTAATGGTTTAGAAACTATTTTTACTACAGTATCATATAGATAACATGTCGTTCTATCAAGCTTATAGTATCCTTTTATTTTAGTTTACTTAATTAATGCAATAAAACATAAAGACCTAAAATTATAATAGTGAACTCCTAATTATTTTAAATAATGTAACTATGAACAAAATTTTTAAAGATTGCCTTAAGATTTGCTCCATTATTATTTCTTCTTCCATTTTGACTCTAAAATAGTATGAAGTTTGAACGAATTGAAGTAACAATATAAACTACTTCTTTTTTGAATAATGGAAATCTTTTTTGTATCCCTGGTTTGTAAAGCATTTACTTTTTGATATATTTTTTATACTTTGACAAAATAATATGTAAGTGATGTATATCATTTAGATTTTTAAATAATGTTGTATTTCCGAAATTTTGACGTATTATTTCCCTGGTTTATCTGTAATGAAAATATCTGTAATGTAAAGAAAATAATTGCAGATAAATGGTATAGGGTGTTCGACAAAACTTTAAGAGGGATTTTAAAACTGAAATAAGATGGATATTAAAAAGATAGCGTTTTCGGCTTTGTTTTTTCGTTACAGATAATTAAAAGTCGGCCGATAAATTCCTGTGCGTGAGCAACGCTGCTTACACGAACGAAAGTAGAGCAGCTCGAGTAATGGGGTACACAGCGATCCTTAAATTGAACGATACATAAAAAAATCATATACTCATCGCAAGTGTCCGACTGTACGACAAAAAGTCGTAACGAAAATAGCAATTGCTTTAGATTATAGTAAATGCAGTTTTTCTGCAAATATATTCAGCATATACAGTTCGTATATACAGCAAATGTCAATAAAATATTACATCTTTAAAACCTTAATTGCTACAGGCATTAGAAAATTTAATGGCTGATTTTGCAAACCGAAATAAGACGAAAATCAAGAATAAAAAATTGCGATTTTGGTTTTGTTTTTTAATTATTGACAATTAAAGACTAGCCAAAATATCCCTGTGCGTGAGCAAACCTCCTTACACAAGCGAAGGTAGGTCAGCCTAAGCAGCGGGGTGCACTGTAGAGTTAGTTGTAGATTTAATATAAGTTTAAATTATTCCACTTTAGATCTTTTTGAGCTTTCTCATTTTTAGTTTTTAGAATTTTTTTGTTCCTTTTAATTTTGGATTCTTTGTTATCTTTTTAATCTTTTTTATCTGATTTCATCGCCAGTAATCTGAGTGTGTAATGTATATAGCGTGTACAGTGCTCATTGTGTACTTTGTTTACAAGAAAACAGAGACTATATTGAACATTTACTGTAACATAAAACGATTGCTATTTTTGGAAACAGTTTGGGCACTCGCGATGCGTATGTGATTTTCCTGTAGATACCCGTGGACGGGACGATCGCGGTGCGAGTATGAAATTTGTATAAACATTGTCTATATGTACTATTATTTATTAATTATTCATGGAGGCAAAGGATTAGAGGAAACATTAATCCTCTCCACTCAGAAATTCCATGAGGCAGTTTTCGATATGCTGTTATGGATTTTAATGACTAGGCAGGTATAATGTTTAATCTACCTACGATTTTTCTTACAAAACGTCGCGCAAAATAGCTTACGTCTCCAAATGTCAATCTTCTCTACGACTTGTGCGAGGTAACCTACTGCCCATGTATCTTTCGTTCGTGTAAGCAGGTTTGCTTGCTTGCGCACAGGGATATTTCGACTAATTTTTAATTGTCAATAACTAAAAAATAAAGCCAAGAACGCAATTTGTTTTATTCTTGATATCCGTCTTATATCAGCCTCAAGAATCAGCCATTAAATTTTCTGACGCCTGCAGCCGAACATCGTGTATACATTAAAAAATTGTTTAAAGAATATCTCAGTAATTAGAAATTTTTGAAGTTATTGCGTGTATAGATTATGCATGTTACAAATATACCACATGTATTACGTAAAACATTTTAAAGTTTTATTAGCGCTGTAGTCAAGCAACATGACTATCATGATGGATATTTCTAAAATTTGAAATAGATTTCGAAATATATATGGAAATTACATCATATTATCATCTAAACATAAGCTCCGCAGAGATAAAAATAGTATTTTGTATGAACACAATCAGTTATTTATTGCGTTAATAACCTACAATATTTGGTAGAACCACTTTTAGCATTTTTATGTACTTATGAAAAGGTTTTCCACTATGATAAATGTAATACATACTTGCTTTATTTTACTATCCACTCTTTACAGCTGTGTATAAGATCTGTTTTTAATTTTTCTCAACTCATTTTACTCGCAACCATACATCTCCCTTTATATTCTTTTATCCTCTCACTCGCTTTCTAACCAACTGTCAGTCTACTCCCACTCCATTCGATTTATCGCTCACTGCCGATTTATGCTACCTATGATACCATCTATCGATACCACTTATCGATACCGTCCATCTTCACTCATATACCACGCGGCAAATCCAAATGTGTGAAACATAATATAACATGTATATACAATAATTATATATGTATATGTTTAAGACAGCTATTCGAGCTGTATACTAATCTTTTATTAAATGCATATCTACAGCAAATGTTTTGTTCAACATCATCTAAAACATCTTTAGATCGGTTTTAAACCCAATCTAATCATAATAGTCGAGTCTCATTGCAGTGTTAATAAAATTTGTACAACACACATAGTACATTCATAATAAATTTTCCATGATAAATACTTTTGTGCCTTAGTAAAATCTAATTATAATGCTAATAAAGTGTCATAAAATTTTCTTGTGTTTCAAAAAGTGTCCAAATACTTTCATGAGATTTCGTAGATTCGACATGACAAATGACAATGTTCAGAATGATTAGTAACAATATAACGGATGCTTCGCTTGAAACACAACAATGAAGCCAGAGTGATATTCCACAATTGTAGAGGCACCCTAACCTATACACAGACCTTTCGGCGAAGGTTAAACAATGGAACTAGAGTATCTGTTCAGATGGACGGAAGATGTAAACGTAACCATAATCATAATCCTAATGGACCTTCGCGGTTCGTGTGTAACCATAATCCTTCTGCTGAATTATCAATTTGCACATTTACCGAGATTCGACGAAAATTCATTGGAGGTTAAAAGGGTATATATTTATAATTTCATTTTTACTTACTTCTAAATTTTAATCCTTTTAGCGCTAAACAATTCCTGGAAATTTTTGCAATTTTTTCCAATTTTCTTATTCTGTGTTTAATGTTCTGTTTCTTTGGTTAGCATAATATTTTAATCAACTTTAAACGACTATATTGCTTGCGGATGTGCACAAGTGCAAAAGTGTACATATAAAATATCAAAAATGAAGTAGATACTATTACATTTAGGTAATGAAACGTTCTTTCATTCAATTTGAAATTTTTTATCTATATCTGCAAAAATTTAAATTTGTATAAAGATTCGCAGTCTATATATAATTACATATACAATAATGGTGAAATTGAGAAATTGAAATGATAATATAATGCTAATGAAATGTAAATATTGGAAGTAAAGATTTGCAATAGAGATAAAGGACGCATTTCTGCTCATTTTATCACCTACATAATTTATCGTTTAAACACTTTAGAGATTTAGGAAAAAAATAGATGGGAAAAAATGTTGTCGAATTAGTTAAAATTATTCATTTGTATACTACATCTACAATCATATTCTATTGAAATGGTAATTAATTGAACTTAAAAATTCTATTTCTCATATAAATATGTACGTTATTTATCATATAAAATTAGTTATAAATTGGTACGTTTGCATTTTTCTTTTTCTTTTTTATTAAACTCCTAAATTCCTTGCAACCTGTTCAACGGACATTTGGCGTTAGTTAAATTAGTATAATGTTAGATAGGTATCGCTTATATACTACTTCTTTAAGTATCACCTTCATATGTTGTATGTACATGAATGTGAATGTATCTGTTGCGTTTATGTTTGTATTTTTATCTGAGTCTTCTGTTGATGTTGTTTTCATACAGAGTACCGGCAAGTGGACTTAGATGATTTATTATCCTTGTTTTATATCTCTCAGACATTCGTTGCATCTTGGCATCCACAGAAGGGACTTATAGATCTTTGCGTAATTCTTCGTTTTTAACGTACTACGGCTCATTAACTATTATACGAAGGATTATTGACTTTTGGCCGCTGTTCCCTATAACTGTATACCATAGGTTCAGACGGGTTTGATTATGGCTTTGTACATTCGAAGTTTGTTTTCAGAACTTAGCTTTGACTGACGACTCATTAGCCAGTTGATGTCTCCTCTTTTGGCTCCCATTTGCTCAATTTGTTTGCAGATGTATTACCCCCAAGTAAGTTTTATGTCTAGATGCTGTCACAAATATTTGAGTACCTCTCTTTGTGGAATCGTGACATAGGGTTCGTGGAGTAATATAGTGTAATCCTTAGTACTTTGTCTTTACAGAGGGTGAAAGTTAAGTGGTTACATTTGTCTTTGTTTACTTTTATTTTTCGTGCAGCCAGTCATCTTTCCAATAGGTGTATATGTTTCTGCAGGATATTCGTTATTTCTTATGGGTTTTCGTGTACTCTCTGTTTGATGTGAGTTCCAGTACATTTCCTTGAGATACTTCAGCATTGATGAATTTTACGTTAGAGTGTGAATGCTTTACTTTAACATAGAATCTTCTATTGGTGAGGTAGTATTTGAAAAGTTTGTATAGTTTGTATACCAAACTTTGTCAAACGCTTTTTCAATATTTAGGAACAAAGTTGAGCAATATTGTTTGTTCTCGAGGGTAGTTATGATTTTCCTCTAGTACTCCGTGGATTTGCTTTGTGGTAGAATGATTTTCGCGAAAACCAAACTGTTGATTTGGGATTATTTCACTTAATTTGACTAGAACTACTTCTTCAAGATTTTTGAATAATGTTGATATTAAAGATATCGATCTCTATGAAGAAGGCTCACGCACACTTCTTTTTGGTTTTGGTAGCAAGATGATTTGAGCCATTTTTCACGTGCTTGAAAAATATTTCAATCTGAATACAGTGTTGAATATTATTGTTATTATTCTTACTGCTTTATCTGGAAGTTCTTTGATTATTTTTCCACTTATTAAATCATATCCCGAAGTTTTATTAGTTTTGACTGATTTGATAAGTTGTTTAACTTCTTTTTTTCGTAGCGTTTCGTACTCTGTAGTTATAGTCTATGCTTTCCACCGGATTATCTGTTATTTTGTCTTCATGTTGTAGGTTGGAAAGCTTGATGTAAGTGTTCCGTAAATACCACTGCTTGTTCAAGTAAAGTTCCCAGGGATAGATCCCAAGATCCATCTGGTTTTCTTATTGTTTGTGTTGGGATTATCGATCTTTTGAATCTTTTTGTCGCTTTCGAGAACGAGTAATTCGTATCTTAATTAGATATCAAAGATGCGAGGAATTTATTAAATTCTTGTGGTCGCATATGATTTCCTTTAATTATTTGGTGGCTTTGATTAGTTAATGTTTGTTATGCGTTCTTTCGTCTTTTTAATTTCCTTTTCTTATTTATTTTCTTCAAAATGTAGTTTGGATAAGAGAGTCCATTTGTTTTATTTTCAGCTGTATTAGTAGATATCTAACCTTGATATCAAGATATCAAATTCTTGAATAATTTGTATTATATAATCTACTGCATTCTCAACCTATTCTGAACTTTTTAGTGGGATGTTGCAATTAAGTTTTTCATTTATTGCTAATCCAAACTATTCTCAGTTTGTGGTGTAATTGTACAGCGTAACAATATCGTATTTTAGAGCAGAGATTTGGAAGTTGTCTATCATTACAGGTGAGTGGTCTGAACTCAGGTCAGGGCTAGATGATAGTTTAATTTAACTTTTATTCAAACCTCTGACGGGTGTCGTAGAGATAGGTATACTACATACAGATTTCAAAAATTAGAAAGCCTAGGAAAAAATAATTTTGTGTATAAATTCTTTAGATGAAATGATTAATTTACGATGCAAAATGGTCTTAATTGGTTTTATTTATATGGTTTTTATTGGTAATATTTTATTTCGAAGTTCGAAATCCGTCAAATTGACGGATCCTGTAAACCTAATGTTGAAGCGAAGCTTAATAAGTCTGTTGCTTCTTCGTGTGCTGTTGACCAATACGTGGGTTCACCGGTTGATAATGGTGTCAGAGATAGTTTTTCTGTCACTAAAAGTAGTGTTCTACCAGATATGTAAATATGAAACCAGAATTTTTGAATAGAGAATACACGTTTATTGTATGAAAATGTTTAAAAATATTTTATTCGAAGTATTGTCCATCGCTAGCTATACATTTTTCCCACCTGTCTGGCAATTGATGGATGCCACGCGAAAAAAACTGTCGCTCTTTTGAGGCAAGCCAGTCATCGAGCCATTTTCGTACATTTTCGTAAGAAGTGAAGTGCTGGTCAGAAAGTGCGTGTCCCATCGATGCAAATAAATAGTAATCGGACGGAGCCAAGTCTGGTGAGTAAGCCGCGTGCGAAAGTATTTCCCAACTGAACGCTTCAATGGTTTGCTTGACCGGTTTTGCTGTATGTGATGGTGCATTATCATGAAGCAAAATTACTTTGTGTTGCCTTTTTTTATATTCTGGTCGTTTTTCACGCAAAGCTTGATTCAAGTCGACCATTTGTTGTCGGTAGCGCTCAATATTAACGGTTCCGCCAGGTTTTAACAGCTCATAATAGATCACGTTCCACGTTCCACACGTCAAAATTGCCACTTCTGAATTTTTTAAACCACTCAAAGCACTGTGATTTACCAAGAGCATGCTCACCGTAAGCTTTGACTAGCATTCGATGCGATTCTGCGGCAGTTTTCTTCAAATGGTAACAGAAAATCAGTGCTGTCCGCAAATCGTAGTTTCCAGGCACAAAATTCGACATGTTCAACGCTATTGCAAACTATGCTGTTGTATGAAACTTATATTGTTCTGAGTCGAAAATGTTTGTAAGATGTCAACAAAGACTTTTGGCATCAATGACGCAGTTTAGTGATAACTACATTATCAGCTAGGGCCATCCTATAGGCAAATTCCGGTTTCAAATTTACAGACCTGATAACTCTAGATGAAGTTCTTTTTGACCGCCAGTATCGACGCTTAGCATTATAAGCTTCCGCGATTAAAAATTTATTACCTACAGTTCCGAAGAAGTACAGTTTCTGTTATTGTTCTGTACTAAGTTTATGCTTTGAGGAAGAGTATACGGTTGATAATTGGGTTGCTTGTTTTGTTGTTTCTATTGTTATTGTTGTTGCCTATAGATATACTCGTGAAGTGGTCCTGTGTAAAGTGATGACTAATGGTATTTTTTATAACAGCTGTTTCTTCATGTACTCTTCCAGATAGGTGTTTAGTATGGTATATGCTATAGTGTAGAATGTTTACGTAATTTTTGTTGATGAAATGCGTTTCTGAAATTAGTATATCAATTTCATGTATGTGAATAAATAGTTCTTGTATTCTTTGTTGTAACGTGTTGTTGTTCCAAACCACTATGTTGAGTATATTGTTCATTATTTGATGTTGTTATTGACAAGTTTTGTTAGTAGTTCAATCATGGTGATAATTTGTTGAGATTGTTGTTATAGTATTGAAATTTGTATTGATAACATGTTAGTAACTAGTTCTGTGTTTTTAATTGATTTCTATCAGAAGTTGTGTAAAATTAATTATGGAAGCAATAGTATTGTGATCTTGCAACGAATAGAGAGTGGAGTTATATCTAGCCGTTACCTATGCATAGCTTTTTTCAATTACATTCGCTTGGCAGCTGAATTTGATTGAAATTGTTGGAAGGTAGCGTGAATTCTTATAGCGGTTTGATTTATATTTGTTAAGCTGGTAAGAATTCGTTTCTTTTTCTAAGGGTGGGGAAGAATAGTATTCGTTGTAATATTTCCGAACTATGGATCCTTTGCAACTTATGAAGTGATTTCCTTGAAAATTCCGACATTTTACGTTTTCTACTTTCCTTTATTCGATACACGACGTTGTTAAGTGATTTCCTCCACATTTGACATAAGTTGTTACAGTGTGTTATAGTAGTTCTTAATGTGACCGAAGGCTTAACATCGATAACATTGTAGAATGTTACGTTTTGATCTTGGCGGTCGAAATTGATGTGTTACTTATTGGTATATCTTGTGACCATATGTCAGAATTTATATCTATTGTGATAGCTGTCAGATCCTTACCTGGATAGATTTTTCTTTTCTTTATTTGCTTAGAGCACGTTGGACACTTTTCTGCATTCATTTTGATATTGTTTGATGCTGTGTTTGCGTTTAATTGCTTGATAAGGAATTACCTAGCTTTAAAATTCTTAGTTGTATTTGTTGTCGTTACTGGCCGGATTTCCATGTATTAAGACACACGGATATCCACCTGTAATAACAGTTTGTGTGTACACAGATTTCAAACTGAGCTAATAACTGCAGTTCATGAGCGTTGTAAACAGATGACCGATTGGCTCGACGGCTTATCGAGAACTGTTTACATATATACAGTGGCTCACGAAAGTATTCGAACGCTTACACTTACAAATTTCAATTAATAAAATGAGGTGTACTAAACTAATTTGTTAAAATAATTTGGTATCTATAGTGACGGGAAAGTCTCAAGATTACATCCGTAAAATTTGAAAACAATTCAATAATATAGACAGGAGTTATGATACATTTATTAGAAACATTCATGATAAGTGTCTTACAAAAGTATTCGAACGCTGTAACACTGTTGATAGTTTTTCATCTTCCTTTGCACCGAATGTAAACATAATTGCTAAATGAAAATATTGGTACGTTCACTTCATGTTAGGATATTAATTCAGTAACAGTACCGTAAGTGTGCACAATAGTATTTAAAATGAATACCAAAAAGTCTGAAACAAAAGTGTGAAAGAGAAATAATATTCCGATTACATGAGGACGGCAAATCATATAACGAGATTACCGGAATTGTGAACAGAAGGAAGTCCACAATACATCATATCATAAAAAAGTCAAAGAATGAGGGAACACTTGCAAACAAAGCTCGATCAGGTCGACCAAAGAAATTGACTGGAAGAGAGAAGAAAGTTATCATTCGCGAATTAAAAAGAAATCCTACTACACCCGCTCCTTAACTCGCAAGTATGGTAGCTGATATGTTTCGTAAAGAAGTTCATCGGGAATTATATCGACGAATTTTACGAAACAACGATTTTCATGGCAGAGTACCGCGAAAGAAGCCATATATTAATGCGGTAAATCGATTGACTTTTGCAAAAACCTATATTAATAAAGATAATTCTTTTTGGGACAAAGTCATCTTTTCGGACGTGTCAAAGTTTAACATTTTTGGCTCAGATGGTCAAAATTATATGTGGAGAAAACCAAATACGGAATTGGAAATTCGACATTTACATCAAACAGTGAAATACGGAGGTGGATCGGTTATGGTGTGGGGGTGCATGGCTGCCAGTGGCACCGGAAATTTGATATTTATTGATGGTATACCTGATAAATATAAGTATTTAAATATTTTACAAAATAACCTTAAAGAAAGTGCCCGTAAATTAGAACGATTTCCACTTCCAACATGATAATGATCCTAAGCATACTGCTAGAATTGTGAAAGAATGGATCGTATATAACACACCACACATGTTAATTACTCCACCGCAAAGTCCAGACGTAAATCCGATTGAAAATTTATGAGCTGAAATCGGAAAAAGATTAAACAAATTTCAAGCAAGTATTGAAGGATAAAATTATAGAAATATGGAACTTCGTTGAGTGTAATTTTACAAAATCATTGGTTTACAGTATGGAACGTCGATTGAGACACACTACTGCTGCTAAAGATGGTCCAACAAAATATTAATATTAAATAATTTAATAATATACGTAGCGTTCAAATACTTTTGCGAGTCACTTACAATGCGTGTTTCTAATAAATGTATCGTAACTCCTACGTTGTTGAATCCTTTTTAAATTTTACCGACATAATCTTAAGACTTTCATCTTCTCATTGACATCTGCTTGTCTAAGCAAATTACTTTAATATACATTATTTCGGCCATTCAAGTTTGCAAATGTAAGCGTTTGAATACTTTCGTGAGCCACTGTACATTTAATATATAAATTGAAGCAAAACGTAGAAACTAGAGCGGAAGCGTAATTGCCATAAAAATATTTACGATACCGGTTTCACATAGTTTAGCGAATATGCAGTAGTTTACACCTTGTTTCAACCGACATTTTTATTTGAAATCACTGAACCAAAATCTCCCAACTGAAATTACCAACCTATGTACTATTTGTATACTGTTTAATGTCGTGTAGCGCCACTGACATACAGTTTATTATTTTGCGGTGCAATTCGTAAACTTCAGAGTTGAACCGGAAGCAATATTATTCTTTGAGTAAATAAAAAATTCATACATTCATGGATTAACACATATTATTCGCATGAGTATTTGCAATTTAATGGATACATTTTTTACTGCTATATTTGTAACATGAAATTTAAAAAAAATTAAAAGTTGAACGTGGTGAACAAACATATTCTATTTGATGATAAAATTAATATTTAGCGTTTTTAACGATGCTATATGCTTTATACCTACTTCGACGAAAATATAGTAGAATCTTGATTATTCAAACTGATCATGATGCACACTATTTGGACAATAAAATAAATATGTTTTCATATAAGGAAAAATCATTTACTTTGAAATACTAGGCTATGTAATAGGCTAGGCTAATAAGTTCGCATTTCTTTAAGTAGTTACATAACATTTATTCAATTAACGATGCGTACATTACGTTATCCTTTATACAGGGATTAAATAATTTATTTACCTTACCACTTCAAAGCATTTATACTTTTATTTAAAAATTTAAATATACACATATTTGTTCTTATATTCTTTAAACTATCTAATGATTACTCGTGAACAATATCACCAAATATCAAATCAGTAATATAGTAAATAGTATGCTAAATATTTCAATAATTTTAAATATCGTAAACTCGAACGGAATTATATTTGATAATTTCGTATTTTGTAGTTGAATATTTCATAAATATTAGGTAACATTGAATGGAAAAGAAAGTTTTGGAGAAAAGTATGTGTCTAGCAATTTCTTATAATTTATATTACTGTCTTTTAATCTTTGTAAAAGTGTATTACCAAATTTTTCTATATTACTGCATAAATATAATGTAATTAGATGTTATAAGCATTCACAAAGGCAAAACACCCATTTCAAGTAAACACATCTCTCTGATAACTTAATAAATCTATGAAATTTAATGATAATGTTGTCCTAATAATGATTTTGTTAAGAATAATTATCCTTTAACGCCGCTATCTATTTACATTTAACCTATTTACGTAAAAATGTAATATAATTGCAACATTTATAATATTTAAATAATACTTTTCTAATATATTATAATTAAATATAAACAATCAATGGCAACAAATACGAAGTTCTACATATTTTTCATTTTTCTGGTGCTTACCTGACCTTTAATTAAGACAAAAATAGTCCGATTCAATTAAAATAAAAATAATTTCTTCCAATATTTTCGAATAACGTAACATTGAATTCTTTATAGAATTTGGCGATTTATTTCTATTTCTTTCAATCTCAACATTTCAATAATACCATCATTTATTCATAATTATTCAACAATACCATCGTTTCTTCACAGATAATTTGATAATTTGTTGCAATAAAGAATCCGTCACTTTTGTATCAAGTCGTTTTTGTAAAGATGACGTGTTTATTGGAAATATTACGCAGAGGAAGTTCTCTAAACATAAATGAAGCTAATATCTAAGTTCACATCCGGAATATGTGTTGTAGTAATTTGGGGAAGTTGGGGAAATTTAGGTATAAATTTTTCCTGGTACTATTTATAATTTGTAATTTATTTAGAATAAATCAGTTATACAGATATTAATTAGACAGAAAACGATGATTGTTTAATTTGGAACTAAATGTACCAATCTTACTATAATTCGACCACTCTCGCAACTGGACAACCCTAACAACTCAATCTCTCAGCTACGCTAGTAACTCACGCAACTCCACAACGCTAATCACTCAATCTCTCAACAACGCTAACAACTGACGCTAACAACTCTACTCTTCGACTTCTCGATTAACTCTGACCTCTCGACTCACTCTCACTTCTCGATCAACACTCTTTGAACCCAAATCGTAACCCTCCATTAGCGTTATTTTTTCCTCTCTTTGATCTCATCATGTCAACGCTCCGCAAGAACTAGGTAACCTTAGTCACATAGGCCTTTTTTCCTATGTAAACTAACAACCGAAGGACAGACGACATTGTTTTGATCGATCTCTAATCAGGCCTTTTTTACGATACTACAGTGTACAAATCAGTACAATGGAAAGTAGATTTGTGACGTTCTGTAAAGTCATTCTGAACTTCATATATTGCATAATACAATTTGTGATCTCTAATTGTACTATTCATATTTAATAGCGTTAGAGTTGCATTAACTCTCAAATGTTCAGTGGTCAATCAAATTATTCGAAATTTACCAATATTAAATTCCAAATATATAAAGATAACATTCTGCCATTAAATTTTAAAAAAATTATATGACTACATTTTTAATACAATATGTTAGTAACTAGCAATATTATTATAGGATTGCGATATTTGATAATCATAAAAATATCTTTATAATTAATTACGATATCATAAAGGTTTAAAATATTAAACTTTTGAAAACATTTTAATTATTCAATTCATCTAATAAACTACTTAAAGGAACAGTAGGATACTAAAAATGGTGAAATATATAAAACTACTTTTAACGTCAAAAATCAACTTATTGAAACAATATAAGTTATTGAAGTAATATTATATTTGGCAAAAAGAAAATTCCAAGTACTATAAGTAATTATAATATGATTGTACCGTCATTCTTTTTGTCGACTGCACGTACTAGCTAAATTTTTTTAACTCTGACAGCTTTTTCTTTTGATATGCAATTAGTTTCATTTATGACTATATCTAGAATTAACTTTTCCGTGGACATTAAAATATGTTATTAAACTAAATAACTTTCACTTTCTTTATTTCAAATGTTAAAGTGTGTAACTTTTTCATCTGTTGATTCAAAACATAGATTGTTTTATAGAAATTGTTGTATAGAAATTTATTTGTAGAATATATAAAATAACAGAAAAAGATAAAAAGATATGGATATATAAGATAATAGACTAACGTAGATAATAAATACATTGCTTGTTTTCTACCCCTACTGTGAGCTTATGATTCCATGAATTATGCACATAATTTGGTATAAATTAAATACACTACTCTAAATACCATATCTTTTTCATCATTATTTGTATTATAAGATCGTTTTTATATTGTAATATTTTTCCTTCGCTTATTGTGGTAGTTTTGCGATATTTTACTTTCTCGCTATACGTCTAACATCCTTAAAACAATTTCACGGACTAAAGGCAGATTTCATTTCGACATAGACGACACTCGTTAAATACAAATTATTTAAGAACTTGTTTAACTTTCGACAGCATTATTAGTTTTTATCGTTGTTGTGTGGTGTTAAAGTGGCATGTCCGATATTCTCTGCACTCTAGTCATAGGAAACTCAAATATTTGTCAGTTCTATCTGCAAAGTTGATTCAACAGTAATTCTCTTCAATGGGCCTCGCGTGAGTATGTTTGTGAAGTAAAATATATGAATGTTTATCGTACCGAATCAGCTCGATTAAACTTCAACGGTATGCAAATAAGATTTGAACGATCTTCAATTTGGAACGCAAGAGCAATTACAATTTGCATTCCGCCCCAGCAATACCGGCATAATAATCATAATAATCATTTGCATTTCCGATTTTGCTGCTCTGATTCAGTTTATTTTCTTTAAAAGATGATATACGGTATTTTTACTATTCTAATAGATCTATAACCTAAATATGTTTTGCTAGAAATTTTATATAAATTGTATAGTGAATATAATAGAAAGCAAATGTATTTTTCCTGATATGCATTTTAAAAAAGATAATTATGTTTTAATTAAACATAAATTATATGCCAACGATAAATCATTATAAATTATGTTGAAGATATCAACGTGAGTTCGTGCTCGCCCTCTACATGCGGATGCGCTAGTTACAAAAGGCAGTAACTAGAAAATTGTTCTAGATGCAATCAATAGATTCGATAGATAGTTCTAGATACTTTTTTGTTTCCCTTTTTTCCCTAGTCTGTAAGCGCGTGGAAAATAAAAGTTCTTTTCGGCTCAGACCGGTGCGATAGATTTATCCGTGAAACATAGTAATAACTAATGTGATCCTACCTCTGAACATAAAAATAATAACAGGTTATGGGCCCAGGTTTAACAATTCGTTATTATTTTCGTTGAAAATATCACAGTTTTCAAAAGAACATAAAAATGTCGAGCGGAGCGAGTTCAAGTATTGAGAAACTAAACAAAGAAAATTACGACACGTGGAAATTGCAAATGGAAACAATACTCATCAAAAATGAATTGTGGGAATATGCAAACGGTTCAATAATCAAACCTGAACTAGCGAATGAAGCCTCTTTATAGGATAAAAAGGATGGTAAAGCCAGAGCCGATATTATTCTTGCCATGAGTTCGAGTGAGCTATGTCATATAAAGCATTGCAAAACTTCACATGAAGTATGGAATAAATTGAAGGAGGTTTACGAATGCAAAGGACCCGAAAGAAAGGCTACGCTCCTAAAGCAATTATTATTCACGAAAATGTCCGGTAGTGAAAATATGTCCGATCATTTAAATAATTTTTTCAGTCTCGTGGATAAATTAAAAGAAATGGATATTGTAATCACTGATGATTTATTGTCGATCCTCTTATTATATAGCATCCCGAATACGTACGAAAATTTTAGATGTGCGATCGAATCGCGGGATCAATTACCTACCCCAGACGCGCTTAAGATAAAACTACTAGAAGAAGCTAATTCTCGTCATAATTCAAATGCTGTGCATGATCACCAGGATTTTAACTTTTTCCGATTTTGCAACTTTCAATAGGCGATCCTTTACACTTGTGTGAGCTAAATACGAATCGGTTTGCAGATTCATATTACGATGAAAAACGTAACGATACGATGAAACGTTCTTTGTATTATGATCCTTCATTTTTGTATAAAAATATTGAATACAACTGATTGCATTATGACATTAGATTTCGAATTTTGGAAGAAGTGGTGATTATACATGAGAAAATAAGTCGAAAATGTGAAATAAATTTTTTCATTTGAGGTTTTGTCTTCGAGAAAATCGACTTTGAATTTTCTTCGAATACGAATCCACTTGACAATGTCGTGGTTAAACGGATCACGTTACAAACCATATACCCTAGGTTTATCAATAACAATGAAGCATGTAATTCTTAAGATTTACTTCATTAATACAAAAATTGTTGAAAATGCTGGCCACTATACTGCATGTACAGATATGCTCCTGAAATTAAATTTTCATGCACGATTTCCAACGTATTTTTCGTTTTTAGTTCTTCGAACAACAAAATGATCCTCGCTTTTAATTATGGATGATTTGTCTTGTCTTCAGAATAAACTTTTGATTTAATAAATGGATAAAGTAAATAATGGTTTGTATCGAGATCCGTTTAACCACGGCATAGTCAAGTGCGTGCGTACTTGGAGGAAACTCAAAGTCGATTTTCTCGAAAATAAAGTCTCAAATGAAAAAAATTCCATATATTCAATTTATTTTCTCATGTACAATTATTCCCTCCAAATTGTACCATCAATACTGCTACACCCTGTATATATTATAATATATTGAAGTTGTTAAATGACAATATTTTATTGTCATTTATGGAATATTTTATTCTCACCTACTATTACATTGAGAAAATAATATATAATTTCATTTATAAAAAGACGACTAACAAACAATGTATATTGAATAATTTCAGAATTTTTATTTCCTGACAGATTAATGTTTAAAATAAAATAATTGGAATATATTATATTATATTATATTTGGAATAAGAATTTTGTAAAAATTATATCACATTAAATTACCAAAATTGTGTATTCTATCATTTTAGTTGAATTAATACATAAGTGAAGGTAATTGAATTTTTCTTATTAACATAATTAACATGATTGTCATCATTACCGATGATATTAATTCTCACATGTATTTATAATTGACTATATAAATATTTAAAAAGGATAATAAATATAATAAAATACGTTTTCTAAATATTTTAATTAGCTCTCTGAGTATTTTCTAACAAAAAATAACTTGTTTATGAAAAATATCTATTAAAAGCTTCTATCTCGAATACTTTTCTAAAGTTGCGTTTTCAATGTAAATTTTTTTCTTATCAACCTGTTTGTTATAACTTCTAATTGTAATTTAAATTAAGTATTTCTTAAAACTCGATTAGTAACAAATTCTTTCAGAATAAGTGGAGAATTAGATTTAGATTACGTATATTTTCGGAATCAATGATACACACTTATGTACATATACATACATATATGCATGTATACACATAATGAACAAAACAAGAAATTTAGACAAATCACACATCATATTATTCCAACATGGTCTACAAATCTTTTAACTGTTTTGATTGTCAAGTAGATAATCTGCCAATTACTTGTTAAATCATTATCTAATCTAACAAATAAATAATACTTAATTTACCTTGAACATAAAGTTAATTAAATCGAAAATCAGTAACAACTATAAACCTAAGCTATCATAAAATCTATCACAGTTTCTATAACTATCCGATATGCCTGTACACACTTGACAGTTACATAAATCCCCTATAACTGGTGGAGTAGCCAGCACTTTGACATAACAAATATCGTTGCATCCGATTCGTGACACACGCATCAATCTCCGTTATAAGTGGACCCCATTGGAAGCATCGTTCAACATAGAAAGAAAGATTTACGTTGATGCAGATAATTGCGAGTCCCAGCAATGTGCTCACTTGACTGTCCCAACAAAACTGTTCCTTTTTGTAATGAGAAATATATACTTACACACATAGCGAATGACACGTCAGCACGCCTTTTTCGAATGGAAACTTTCCATGAAAACGCTGAAAGGTTTCTATCGGCTGGATCGCCGCTAGGTTTTCTTTCTCTTTTTTCGTCGTTTCTCCGTGTCGCATTCTTTTTACCGTGTGAACATACGCGCCTCGTGAGCATTCTTTCCACATGTATGTATATGTGTACGTATATATGTGCAAATGTGGAAATGTAATGGTTGAAACCGTACCATGAAAGAACTATAACGTAGTCTGTCTGAGTTTCTGTGCAATTCGTGCTGAAGTTGGATAATATATGGAAGACAACGAATTGACAAAAAAATAATGTAGCGCTTAATTAACAATAAAACTAATTGAGTAGTGAAAATGACTGTCAATTCATAATTGTCCATAAAATAAAGTAATTTTATAAATTTTCAACGATATATTTTTGGGATTTGATTGATGTTTAATACGATATATGAATAATGATCTGTTTTGTCCTTTGCATCACGAATTTTTTTCTTTCATTTTCTTTCATTTCTTTAATACAAATTTTATTCCTTAATTAACGGTAGGTTTAAGGCTAAAACTTTAACGCTATACATGTCCAATTGATAATTTTTTATGGCAATTTTATAGATTTATATCGATACATCTTTGATTTATATCGAACAGATATACATCATAGATGTAATACATAATACATCATAGATTTATATCGAACATTTGAATGATTTTTAACAAAGTATATGGATAAAAGCTTCTTTTCCTCTTTATATTATGTATTGTTCCATATACATCTCATTTCAATTTCTTTAGTACAAATTTTATATTTTTATCAATACTTCTATTATTAAAAAAGGTTTGCTGTAATGGTTACTTTATTCTGGCAGAAAAAATGACAAAGTTAATTTTAAGTATGTACAAAGGATATCGAAATTTTGAAATCTGTTACATATGATATCCTGTAATATAAAATAGGAGTTGTATATTATAATATTAAGTACTGTTTTATGTTAAAGAGACAATATCTTTAAAAATGTGTCTATGTTTGATGTTTTTTGACTCAGTAAATTTTTGGGAAGATTTAACATAATATGATTTTATAATACGATTAATATATGGTAACACTCAGTTTCCTGTAACAGGTGATCTCTGGGATTAGATTCTAACTGGTATAAATTTCATGATAAGATCAGTTCTCATATCACGGACGAGACGTAACAAAATTTCTCTCTCATCAGTAAATTAATAATGGTTCTCTATTCCATAAGCAAAAATTATTATTATGCATTCAGTTAAAAAAAAAAAAAATTATTGTTATATTAAAAATTATGCGGTAATCATAAGAACTTATGAATTCCAAAAGATTTATTAATTGTGACTAATGAAAACATCAACATGGTCAAATTTATTATAATACTAATAATTATGAACAATAATCCACATCGCTTCGTTAATATCTATATTAAATTAAAAGTTCTGAAAAGTATTTAAATAATGGTCCTTATTCGACGAAAACTTATTTCACAATTTTATAAGAATTTTATCACTTTCTGATACCATTATATGCACAAAATAATGAATTAGTAAATATGATTAGAAAACGTTCAAAGTTTTATTCTTACACAGGTTTGTTCATGTTAATGTTTGTTACATGATTCTATGGTAGTAGTTACTTATCAAATTAATTTTAATTTTACGTTATTTTTGGATAATTGGTTATTTCAAATCCAACTGAATATGTTAATAATTGAATCGTCGAAATGTCCTCTTAATCTATATACGATTTATCAAGCCTGTAAATTTGAAACCGGAATTTGCCTATAGATGGCCCTAGCTGATAATGTAGTTATCACTAAACTGCGTCATTGATGCCAAAAGTCTTTGTTGACATCTTACAAACATTTTCGACTCAGAACAATACAAGTTTCATACAACAGCATAGTTTGTAATAGCGTTGAACATGTCGAATTTTGTGCCTGGAAACTACGATTTGCGGACAGCATTGATTTTCTGTTACAATTTGAAGAAAACTGCTGCAGAATCGCATCGAATGCTTGTCGAAGCTTACGGTGAGCATGCTCTTGGTAAATCGCAGTGCTTTGAGTGGTTTAAAAAATTCAGAAGTGGCAATTTTGACGTGAGGAACGAAGAACGTGGATCAGAAGGGTATGATCTATTATGAGCTGTGAAAACCTGGCGAAACCATTAATACTGAGCGCTACCGACAACAAATGATCGATTTGAATCAAGCTTTGCGTGAAAAACGAACAGAATATCAAAAATACCATCACATACAGCAAAACCGATCAAGGAAACGATCGAAGCGTTCAGTTGGGAAATACTTTCGCACGCGGCTTACTCACCAGACTTGGCTCCGTCCGATTACTATTTATTTGCATCGATGGGACACGCAATTTCTAACCAGCACTTCACTTCTTACGAAAATGTACGAAAATGGCTCGATGACTGGCTTGCCTCAAAAGAGCGACAGTTTTTTTCGCGTAGCATCCACTAATTGCCAGACAGGTGGGAAAAATGTATAGCTAGCGATGGACAATACTTCGAATAAAATATTTTTAAACATTTTCATACAATAAACGTGTATTCTCTATACAAAAATTCCGGTTTCATATTTACATACCTGGTATATATATGTATATTACATTCTCTTATTTTAGATTGTAGTTGATGATGCTTTGAAGAAGAAACAGTGGAAGTGAAAATCTCTTCTTTGAAGAGTCAAACTGCTTTTAATTGACACGCTCATTATGACAATAATGTGACTGTAATAACTTCCAAAAGCATTTCTCAAACGTGGGACGGTTTACGAAAGAATTGTTTCGACGAATCGGTAATAGCTAATGATGCATATGCTTATCTAGCTGGCGTATCAGTAGCCTGCAGAATAAGTAAGAGTATTGCTTGATTGAAACATACAAATGGATTTAAGGATTTAAAGATTTTTACGACATTCATGCTGTTTCGTCGATTAATGCCTTATCTTGTCGAATTTTGCTACATATAAAAGATTTACAGTAAATATGACTGTATACGATCTTTAAATACATATATTATGTTTTCCCCTTTGTTTTCAAGATTAAATTTTCTTTTTTTAAATTTGGTGAAATCAAACATTCCTATTCTTTCTTTCCTTTATCCTCTAACGACATTTCTAGCTATCAATTTTTCTTACTTTTAAATTATTTTTATCACATAAATATTAAGACACCTTTTGATATTAAACAGAACGTGATGTGTAACTAATTTAGGTTGTTAGGAAAATAATTATTCACATTATTTTATGTTTTGTTATACATAAACGTGAAATTTTTATTATAATATTGAATATATGATTTCTTTACTTATCTAAGAGTTTAGTACCTCTATATATATTTATGTAATGTTTCAAACAAGATAATAGTTCTTAAACATTTTAACAATTTCCTAATAATACTTGAAACGTTTCACAAACATAGATGACGTTCTCGCAGTGAAGTCGCACGAAATTTCTCCACAAAATAATTAGGGGCTACGTGGTCGAACGGTTTCCGTAGATCTGTACAGATGCGGTAATTAGATCCACGAAGCGCATAGCTGTCGGTGCCCGACTGGTCTGCCACTTACACGGATCGTATGAAAACCACAGAATTGCGGTCAATACGTTTGATCTGTGCAACCAGGGCCGAGCAAGTTGGCCGTATTCAAACCACTCGACTCACGCTGCTGCTTCCGATAAAAAGCACAGTTTACTGATTTTCAAAGCTCCACAATGTCTGGAAATAGCGTTTGCTCACCACAGTCTCATGGACAGAGAAACCGGTAGACACTGACAGTAGTATGTAGTTCATTTTTTAAAATGTCCATTGTGACACATTCACACTTGACTCGTGCAATTACGTGTACTGTGTTTTTATTATACGGAATTCTCTTGTAAATAAATGCAGATTATTTAACAATATTCGTTTGATTTTTTAATTTCTATGTTACTTGGTAACTAAAAGATAGTGTTTTAATTTGATTTATGTAGTGGAACAAAAAACCTTAATTTTAAAAACAGATGACAATTTAAAAAAAAAAAGATTGTATAAAACACACATAATAAGAAAATTATTTCTATGTTATTATAATAGCTATAAATATAGTTATAAATAACCATAACTATTTCGCTCAATATTTTTACAATCATTTTATGGTATCTATTATTCTTAGATTGCTATTTCAAATAATTTATTTACATATAGTTTTCACTTTCATCCAAATCATTTTATAGATGTTTTAGGGCATTTCAATTAAGACTGTTTCTGTTGAAATATTTCTAAAAAATTCATGAAAACCGGGTAGACAGAAAGAACTACAGTCTGGAAACTACTATGTGGAAACATTTTTTAAAAACATTTATTGCTTCAATAAGATCGTAACCGTAGGCGGCTGAACACTTTTGCACACTGATGCATGTAGTGCCATTTTATTCTATAAAATACTGTTTTAAATCCCGACTAATAGACATGTTCGACTTGTAAATTTTGTGAATTTTGAGAAATTTTCTGTAGCTAGAATTATTATGGAAAGACTAAAAAATGGAAATAAAGAGAATATACATACAACATGTTATACCTACCTGAAATCACGAAAAGGGGTAAATTATTACCTACAGTATTATTAGTTATTTTGTAACTTTTCTACAGATATCGTATAACCAATCTTCTTGACATTGATAACATTAAGGTATTTTTAATTCCTGATTAATTTTTCCATGAGAAATTAAAATCTTAGCTTCATCTAAAAATATGTTAATGTGCTATGTATATAAATGCTATGTATATAAAATACCATAAATAAAAAAAAGAATCAAAGTAGTGAAGAATAAAAGAAATCAATAGCTATATATGAATGTTCACAACTAATTATTATAAAATCATTCGTTTCGTTATCTCTTATCCTATTACATTACTTTATAGATATCAATTATATATCTATTTTATCCTACTTTAGATTAATAAATATCGAAATTTCTTAAGCTTTTCTTCACCATTCTTATATAAAAATAGTTTTTATCAAGTACCAATAAATAAAATCCACTTACATTAAATAATAAGAGAACGAATAAAAATACATTTAACGATTGATATTTTTCACCAATAAGTGCATAAAACTATGATATAATTAATATAAAACGTATCACTCTTTAATGAATCAATAACAGCAATAGAAGACTTCATATTTACATAATGTTAATAACGGCACTGTGCCTGTCTTCGACGCTTGTACCTTTTTACGGGAAACGCGGAACAACACGACAGACTGAAGTTCCTCGTAGCGGGAATATTACGAAGAAAGTTTCCTTCTAAGATGAAATTGTAGTATTCGTCAGAACCTTGCCTCTTTCAATTGTAAATGTTCCGCGACGTCTATTGAGCAGTTGCATTTCCATGTTTTGTACGTTGTCCTGTCTGCGATCGTTTCATCGTCATTGCTGCTTTTACTTTGCGTTTAAAGAAGCGTTCCCATTTGGAGAACAAAAAATGAAAGAGACCATAACATGTTGAAATTCTTCATGTCATAAGAAAATATGTAATTATCTTGTATATAATAATTTAATAGTAATAATTTCGAAATAAGGGAAAGTATATAATAAGGAAAGTTTCTAAAACAATTGGACTAAAGCACTATAATATGTGAAATAGAACACAATTTGTTTATTTGAAAATTTAGCAATTTTTAATAGATATAAATATAATAAAATAAAACTAAGTAATAATATACTATAATTATTATAACATTATATATATATATTAATATATAACATATATAATATATTGTGATATTATATATTCTACACTAATATTATATATTATATACATACATATTAATACACATTATATATTATATATATATTTGTATAATTTAAAATTATATTATGCAATAATTATTAACGATAATTAATAGTTATTAGTTATAATTCATTAAAATGAAATATTGAAAAAATGATGTTTTAATTTATACTACTATAGTAACACTTCCATTATAAATGGAACGCTGTCACATGAATAATATGGCTCGTGCTATTTCTTCAAAATTTTTTAATTCAACTTTAAAAGCATGTTTACATAAGATGAAATTATTAATTAAATAAACATGATAAAAGAAAATCGACATTTTATTTCTCTCCTTTAATACAAGATACCTATCATCTTCAAAAGTCATATCAAAATATCGGAAAATGGAAACAATTATTTCATCTTTTAAAATTAATATATTTAAAAAACAGATATAAATATGAAAAATGAATAAATATACAAAAGCAGGTGTGAAAAGAAAATTTATGTAAGAAATAAATATAAAAAAGCAAATATAAGAAAATAAATATTTTCATTTCTCTTAATATATTATCTAAATGAGAATATTTCTTTTTAAAGGAATAAATTTTAAGAACAATATATTTTTATCTAATATATCTTTGCAGAAAGTGCAGCTTTCCGTTCTGAACGCTATATCCCATATATTTTCCATTACTTTCGAAGTCGAACGTGACGCTTTTGTTGAGAGGAGGAAGTGTCTTTAGCGCTGCAACTGGTCGCAATCGCTTCACGCTCCTAACTCAATTTTAACTTTGCAAGCCCGTTTATTCCTTTAAATCCTCCAATAATAACACAGAGCTACTACGACAGATTCATGAGATTATCATTTCAGGATCACATTACAAATATGCTTTGTGAATCGATTACTTACTTACTTCAATCCTTATTTTCATTAACTCACAATTACAAATCTTAATTTTGTCTAATACTTAATAATACTTATCACATTTTGTATTATGCTTATTAATATTTTCTTGATTTTCATTTTCCTGAATGCAAAATTCTAAACATTTGTGCAAAATTCAACTTATGATTTTATAAAATTAAAATGAGAACGATGATTGTACAATTCGTTAGTTTTTTATCGTTTTATTATTCATTTATTTAGTTCTAATCTAATAATGTTATGCAGGAATGATAAAGCACTATTATCTAATATTTGAAAAACTAGTACCTGATGAGAATTAAAAATGTTGCAATATAACTTCAAATTATTCAATCGTTATTCAATTATTCAATCGTACTTCAATTATTTAATCGTTATAACATTATTTTCTAAATTACTTGGATTCATTGTCATTTTATATATTTTAACTATACTTTTTATTTTTCTTATATTATTTGATATCACTATTTGCCATATACCAGCGTAAATGTTTACCATAAAATTTTATTGCAACCTTTCGATTATTATACACTTCTTTATATTTATGAATTTTAATGTCGAGTAAATATGTGTATAAGTTTTGATACTTTAAAACTCTTAAAATTTTTGGCAAATAATCACAAAAAGAGGGCCACTTCCGATTTCGGTCATTTTTTAATACGTTGTCAAGATCATCATCCTGAGTAATGTTTGGAAGGTTGCAGTTGGAGATCGCTGTTTATTAAAAAGCTATTATAAAAGAAAATTTATACTAAAATTTTGTATTTTAATACAGTAGTATCAATAAATAAAAACGTGGCGGGGGACGGGGTCCGTCTCACCTAAAAAATATAATCTAGCTTAGATCAAACTTAATTTTAAGTTAATCAGAAACACAGAGATATAAGAGTAGAGTTCCCGAGCCATACGTTAACGTGTAAGCGGATACGATATGGAAATGGAAAGAGAATGCTACCTAGAGGGAACTTCTGTATTTGTGTAATCAGGCATGCATACTGACGTCACTCATTGATGGGTATTACATTTACATAATTACTTACACTAATTAATTAATTAACGAATTACATAATTACACTTTTACTGTACGAATGTGCATGTATTATGAAATAAAGACACAAGGTGTCTTCTGTAGCATTTCCTTCCTTTTTCTTACTACTATATCACTTTTCAACTTGTTCACGCATTCCATTTTAGGTCTGAGTTAGATCTGAGTTACCTAAATAAAAATGGTTGCGATTATTCTTAACTCTATTAAATGTAGATAATGTCTAGAAAATTATATATTTTTGTGTAATCTTTTTTTATAATAACTGTTTAGTAAACTTCTTAATAAAAAATGTTTACCTTAAAAACATTGATTACTTTTATAAAATAAATTAGCTCTGCTAATCGTGATTTTACTCAAGTAGTTCCGTATGATCAGACATGGTGATATTCATTACACAATTTATGCATTTATGTAATTAAACCAAAATTTACAATTAATTTTTATTGAATGTGAAGCGAACAGCATAACTATAATTTCATAATTATAGCAAGAAAAAATGTTCGATATTCATATCTAATATATTTATTACTTTATACATACATATATTGAATATATTGATGTTAAGTAACAATTAGATAACAAGAAAAAATGAAAACCGTTTCCAAATATTTGAATTCCTTAGGAAAATACGAGAAATAATTTTCTAGTCAATTTCTTCACTAGAAGTAAAGTAATGTTAACTTAAGCTGAAACAGCTAGAATAAGATCATAAATAATACTCAGAATGAGTCTGAAATAACACCACCTTATGATTACAGAAAGGGAATTAATAGAAGTGTTACGAATAACTGCATTTAAAGATCAACTCTTTTAGTATCAGCGAAATTACCACTAAACAATGTTTACTGAACAGACGATACCAAGTGGATATTACATGTGCAACAATTGGCCACACCAGAGTGTTACATATCTACTTTCAAAGAGACTTATATCTAAATGTACTCTCTATGCAACCAAACAATGCAACATATTCTCTTTGATTGCGGTTACTTAAAAGAAATTAGTAAACAATTTTAATCAAAAACAATAACGATAACACCATGAACTAACGCGAAAATATTAACAATCTAATTGCATTCCTCAAAGAAATTGAAATGTATGTCCTGCTATAAAAATAGAAATATTAAACATATATGTACATGTATATAAATTTATAATAATGTTCGGCTTTTTCCTATGTATGTATCATATAAAATCATATAGGTAGAAAATTTTCCCAATCTATTTACACAACATAAATAAATATAATTGAGTCATCAAATCACTCATGGCCTTAATAGTCAATCTGACTATAAACCTTAATAGAAAAGGAAGATTATAAATAAAACTTGTTTGAAATTGGTGACACCAATTAATAATTGTTGTTTAATTCTTCAATTTATAAGAATAAAAGATAGATAGAATAATTTATAAGAATAAATAATAATAAAATTTATTATATAACAATTATAGTATCAAGAATTGATTCGTATAAGTTGCAAAATTTTTTCTTTGTAATTTAAATATTCTTCATATTACGAAGAAATAAAATCAGTAACTTAATAATAGTAAATAATTCACTACACAATTTAAGTATAACTAAATGTTTTAATTAAAATAGTATTTTCCATATATTCTGAAAACATCCTCTTTAAGAAGTTAATAGATTACACAAATAGCCTAAAAAGCTTTGAAAGCGTACTTTATATAGGAGAATATCTTCTCTTTTTATTAAGCAGCAAAAGAGACCAAACTGAATGGAGGTTGATGAAACCGTTATAAGAAGTTCTTTAGAAGTAAAGACTCTGGTCATTTTAATACCACTTTAACCACTTTAGTATTTCCAGTGAGTGTCTTTTACCAGCCTTTCCTAGTGAATTATACGTACTTATTATCATTGGAATGTATAATATACAATGGAAGTGATAAGATTTGACAGAAAATATTTTTATCTGAAGAGAAAGAAGCGTTTGTTACTTAAAATGGTAATAAGACTGAAGAATAGTACATTATAGGACAAATATAGATATTTGCCTTGCTTTCCATGAAGAGATGTTTTGTTTTTTAGAAGGTTTGGAATGAAAATAAAATAATGAAAGTATACATACTTTACAATATATCGATATAAACATATAAATTTTTGGTTATCAAAATTTTAATACGAGGAAAGATACAATGAGCTCTTCAATCATTTTATAATATAATATTCGGTTACTTCGATCTAATAATAATATACAAGTTGCATTATATCTAACGAAAACTAAAATATGTTAGAATTAGAATTCAGAATAATAATTTTCACGCTACTATTTATCAAGAGTTTTATTATTACACATTATGTATCTCTATTGATAAGAATGTCAGAATATACCTATATTATTAAAGAACATTAACTATTTGAATTCGATAAATTCTGCACATATCTTTCTATACAATTTTGTGTATTTAATAAAATAATTTTTAACTCAAAATGTTCTGACAATGCAAAACACATAATGTAGTCCACTCAACCCTATGATATAAGTCAAATGTACAGAATAAAAAGAAATATTTTAAATAAATATCTTTGACTGTAAAAACGATATCCATGTATTGAATAAAAAATTGATATAAAGCTCGAATATACTAAGCATATAAGTGCTAAATGTCGTTACTGAATATTGAGACTTATTAACACAATGAATAGGTGACTGTCTAAATGTTTTTATGATCTTTAAGAAATATTGTATGTATTTGTATTAAAAATCTGGTAGGTTTATGTAATTTTATTTTATTTTATTTCACGATAATTCAATCTCATAGCTGATGGAATTTTAAAATATTTCATATAATACATATAATTCATAAGAGTAGTTTATAAGTGTTCGTCAGCCACTGTACCAAATTACAGTTATCCCTGTTAATAACATAATAATTAATAAATAAGCTATAAGGAAATCGAATGTTAACTTCTGCTAAGATAATAGCACTAAATAACTAAGGAAATTACACTTATCTGTTATAATTTTATTTGATAATTTCTACAGTTAAGAGTAAAATAACATTCGTGATTATCTTAACCAATTTTGAAGCTGGAAAAATTGAATAACCGTCTTACGAGAATTCTTAACTATTGTTCTACTCTGTTAAGCTTACAAAATTGAAGTTACAATGTTTATTGTGTGTTATTTATTAATACATATATTATTGTTAATTACTTAATTTCTTTTATAAATTCCTGCCCTGTAAACAATTTTTTAAAAGATACGTCTTTCCATTTTTTAGCAATTAAATATCAAAATAAAGTGCAATATTCCACGTATCAATAGCTTCATCGAAAGCGTTGCATCATAACAGACCGTCAGGCGCCCGGATACTACTTTGGTCCAATCCACAGTCCATTGATTTTTCTCGTTTATTTATACAATATTAAAAATGGTTACCTCTCTCATGAATAAGTTTAGATTGGGTCATATAAAAACACGGCCGCCTCCTCCAGAAATAATAATTTTAACCTGAATTTAATTGAAGTTTTCTGCGAATATACAGGGTGGTTGGTAACTGGTGGTACAGGCGGAAAGGGGGTGATTCTACGTGAAAAGAGAAATCAAAAATATAGAATAAAAATTTTTCGTTTGAGGCTTTGTTTTCGAAAAAATCGACTTTGAGTTTTGGCTCGGTACGCGTGCACTTTATCACGTCTCGTTATACGGATCTCACTGTAGATCTTTGTCTCGATGGATATTATCGCAATTTAAGTTTGTTTTTGCCATAACGGAAAATTAGGAATACATAATGAAATAATATGAAGTAATCATAAAGTTTATTATTACAAAAATTGCTGAAAATGTTGCCCATTCTGCCCAACACATACTTCTGCTCTTTTAATTAAATTTCTATGAACACTTTCTAACGTATTCGATTGTTTTAAAGTATGAAAGGCTTTAATAATCTTTTCTTTCAATTGCTCGCAACTTGCAATTTCTTCAGAATAGACAATTGATTTAATATGGCTCCATAAATAAAATTCAAAGTCGATTTTCTCGAAAACAAAGTCTCAAACGAAAAATTTTTATTCTATATTTTCAACTTCTTTTTTCGCATAGAATCACCCCCTTTCCGCTTGTACCACCAGTTACCAACCACCCTGTATATCTTGGATGATAAGGCATAAACATATTTCGGAATCATCGAAATCGGCGAGGAGACCGAACTTTTAGATAATTGCCAAAAGTTCGTTTAAAAAAGCAATTCATATAATTGATTTGCTTACTTAAAACACAATACATAATTATACAACTTTAAAAAATTTCAATGTAAAAGAATATTTTTCAAAGGTTCCTTAAAAAACGGCACATTTTTGAAATGATTTCATCAAATAACCACTATTATATCAGCAGAGTGAAAGATGAGGTAAATATATGAGGTCAAAGATACTCTCCTAGCACGTTGACTGCCACGACACCCGTATTCGGGTGTCAGCAAAGTTTCTGGTTGGGCCACGTAACCCACATTCGGGTGTCGCTTATTTGACTACTTGCGAAGGATCGTCGTAGGTATTTGAAAAGATATTCCATAATAATAAAACTGCTGAATTGTTATAAAAGTAATAAGAAAATGGTTTATTAAAAAATTATTTAGAATGTAAAACTTTAAAGCATTCTATACATAGCTGAGGTTGGTCGGGACAATTTAGACAATAAGTTGTTGTTTTCTTCAAATTCTTTTGTGCCTTTGTTCGGTCCATTCCACGTCTTTTATTTGCATAACATAGTTTTCATGTGCGTCTCCGGAATCGTTTTTCCGAACGGCGATATTATGCTGACTCCGTCGAAGACAAGGATTTTTTGTATTTTCAGACAACCCTAATAATTTTGCAACTAATAATTGTCTAAATATTCTAATATTTATATTCTTCCTTGTTGCAATTTTGTAAACCGTCAAAGCGTTTACAACAGAAATTCCCAGAAGAAGTCGAATTCCAAGTTTTCTGTACCATTTGATTCCTTCTCTAATTGTGGTGGCAAAAGAAACCATTTGGTCGGAATAATCTATACCACACTTTCTTTCATTATATTCAACAACAGCTAGTGGTTTTAATGTTGCGAACAAATGAAACGAGAAATCATTCTTGAGACCACCGCTTGAGCGACTCGCATTACTAAAATTTCGATGGGAGCACCTAGCAGAGAACGCTTGGTACTGCTGCACGCGTGGCCTGGCGGAGATTTCTTTGAAAACACGCGTGGCAGTCAACGTGCTAGTAAGCTCCTGAAGGTTTTGTCGTCTCTCGTTATTGCTTAAAAAGCTGCCAACAAAAAATATTTACAAATCTACAGGTTTTATTAATTTGTGTATAGTGAAGAAACATCGTATGTATTAGCCGCTCGTTTCACTTGCTTATAAAAAATTAGCTCAACCCAATACCAATGCCACACGTGCACAAAACAAGTGAGCAAGGAATTTTTAAGAAAGAAGTCTTTTGGCCAAAAGTTGAGCCCTCTTCGCTCCCGTATGGGTTTGGTATTGGGTTGGACCGTTGAAATAGATTTTTACGAGCAAGTGGAACGAGAAACATATACGGTGCTGCTTTGACGTATAAACTAGGGGATGAACGTGACTATCGTGTCGGCTACGCTCGTGTTCGCAGTCATATACACATTTATGTATAGACAGAATGCAATGTGCAGACTGTAAAGAAAATAAACATAAAGAATATCGTAGCATGATTCTACATCGAATCAGTGGCGATTTGTAAAAAAGGCATGAGTCAAAAATGATAAATTTTCCTGAAAAAAAGATGTTGAAGTTTTAATAATTCTTAAGATGGCTTTATTCACAATATATTTATATTTATATGTTCGTATTTATATTTGCACTTATATTTGCATTTACTTTTAGCAAGATAAATAACGTGCTATTGATGAAGCAGCAAGAATTTACAGACATATCCAAATAGCAGAATAATGGAAAACCTTTACATCCGGAAAAGTTACCGTGATTAAGTTAACAATTTGGTGATCAAGAATTAATATTGCGACATTTAAATCCATATCATAGATTAAATCAATTCCGTATTCCTAAAAAGGAACAGGTTATCGTTCTTTCTCATACGAGTTTGTTAATGAGCTTATAGGTCATCGATTCAATTCTATGATATCGCGACGAATACGAGAAAATCTTGCAATTTTATAAAATTCACCGCGTTCAAGCACTCCAAATAGCTATATCACTCCATGAAATTTTTGCCGTTAGATGCTATTTAATTTGCAACTATATTTTTTAGACCGTATAATGAATACAATAGCATCCTCAATCAATAAATGACAGGATTTGGACTCGCAAAAAGTCACATGCAATAATTTGGAGGATTTAATAAAAAATGGCCAAGAATAGTATGCCTACATTGCTTAAAGTTGGGCATCCATTGCGCAAATAAAACATCGAATTGAATGTTATTTTTATTACCATTGTGTTTATATATGTACAATGCAGAATTATACGGAATTTTGGTAAGAAACGACCGAAATGAAATGTGCAAGTTCAGGGTTACTTAAATAGCGAGATAAAAAGACAAAAAGGAACACAAAGACAAAGCAAAAAAGGAAGAAAGGAATGTATAATTCTTACATCTGACTGCAGAATGTAAATACATTGTGAATAAAACCAGCTAAAGAATTATTAAAACTTTAATATTTTTTTTCGGGAGAAAAGGTCATTTGTGATCTATCAGGCCTGTAAGTCTGAAACCGGAATTTGCCTATAAATGGCCCTAGCCGATAATGTAGTTATCACTAAACTGCGTTATTGATGCCAAAAGTCTTTGTTGACATCTCACAAACATTTTCAACTCAAAACAATACAAGTTTCATAAAACAGCATAGTTTGTAATAGCGTTGAACATGTCGAATTTTGTGCCTGGAAACTACGATTTGCGGACAGCATTGATTTTCTGTTACAATTTGAAGAAAACTGCTGCAGAATCACATCGAATACTTGTCGAGGCTTACAGTGAGCATGCTCTTGGTAAATCACAATGCTTTGAATGGTTTAAAAAATTCACAAGTGGCAATTTTGACGTGAGGAACGAAGAACGTGGATCAGAAGGGTATGATCTATTATGAGCTGTGAAAACCTGGCGAAACCGTTAATACTGAGCGCTACCGACAACAAATGATCGATTTGAATCAAGCTTTGCGTGAAAAACGAACAGAATATCAAAAAAGGCAAGACAAAGTAATTTTGCTTCATGATAATGCACCATCACATACAGCAAGGCCGGTCAAGGAAATGATTGAAGCGTACAGTTGGGAAATACTTTCACACGCGGCTTGCTCACCAGACTTGGCTCCGTCCGATTACTATTTATTTGCATCGATGGGACACGCACTTTCTGACCAGCACTTCACTTCTTACGAAAATGTACGAAAATGCCTCGATGACTGGTTTGCCTCGAAAGAGCGACAGTTTTTTTGGTGTGGCATCCACCAATTGCCAGACAGGTGGGAAAAATGTATTCTCAGCGATGGGCAATACTTCGAATAAAATATTTTTAATCATTTTCATACAATAAACGTGTATTTTCTATACAAAAATTCCGGTTTCATATTTACATACCTGGTATGTTTCCTTTGTAACATTCGTTACTCGTGATGAGTGAAATACGTTGCAACAAGAAACATTCGGTCATGAATTTCAAAATCAAGCTTGGTTACAAATTTCTGCCGATCTGAAGGTGTAGAATCACGCTACGACCTTCTTTACACTTAATTTCTTTACATGCTGTACGTACCTAGTAGTAGCAATATATTTTTATTAATAACTTTTTAAGGAATAACTAACGACGACTAAAACCTCCTGAAAGTAACTCGGGAGAATGGATAACATGTGTTGAGGTCAAACTCGTTGAAGCTGGACACCCTTTTGTCAATTTACAAATTGGACCTTATGTCCAATTTACCGCCATTTACTTTGAACTATTTTATAATTATTAATTCTATAGAAAAACAAAAACTTTTAAATAAGAATGTAACAACTGCTTTCAGTTTTTATTCTTATTTCTTAATTTTCCTTACAAGAAACTATCTCTAAAAGTGTTGTTAAAAAATGTTGATAATTAATGTCTATCACATCACTTATATCATCATGAAACGAAATCGGTAACACAACATAGTCCATGACAATCATTACCTTCAATTCGTTTCCTGAAGCTTGTGTAATTTTAATCATCATTCGACACGGATAAACGATTTGTTGAAACTTTCCCGGAACAGATTGCTTTTGGAATTACTTTGATCCTTATCGATTCAGTTTTCATTAACTCCATTGTTGAACGAGACTATTGCGACAGTTAGCGAAGACATGCAAATAACAATTCGTCCAATAGCGGGTTCAATTTAAATTCGTTTTAGCATCGTACGTACATATATATCCGAGTGTACGATTTATAGCGAAGTGAATATATGACAAAATGATGAAACTTTTACTTTTGCGTGTGATGATCCTCACGAGCTAACGTAATTATTCACATTTTGATATCTTATATATTTAGGGTGCCCTTTGAAATTGAACTGAGCTATCATTGTAATATAATGAAAGTTAAACGAAATTGAAACGAATGATGCATATGTATATTCTGTAAATAGAAAGAGTTTAAAGATTTCACAGTC
Organism: Bombus terrestris; assembly: GCF_910591885.1. NCBI lineage: Eukaryota > Metazoa > Arthropoda > Insecta > Hymenoptera > Apidae > Bombus > Bombus terrestris. The sequence continues at coordinate 8,562,100 of NC_063275.1, forward strand.
ATCATATGTTCTAATATTATCGAAAGCTTTTAATTACACTCAAAATCGAACAGTCTTTGTTACATAGATACACAAAAACTTATATGTTCTGATTCTTAATCCTGCAACTTCTAAAACTTCTTTTCTATGTATGCATGTATTCTATGTATCAGTAACAACATAATCATAATAATATGTGATCATACATAAGAATTATTTAGGATAAATAAATACAAAAGTCACTTGAATAAGGCACCTTAGTTGTTATATGCTTACTGCCTCAACTATTATTAAATTTTTTCAGGTAGTAACGATTGTTAGTATTAGCAACAGATAGCAATTAATAAAATTAGTATCTTGAACGAAAATATATTTTATAATCCTATTAAACCAGCGCTTGAAACTTGAAATTCAGTGAATCAAACAACTTCAAACACCATAATTGTTCTAAATCAAGCTATTTGTCTTTTGTAAATTAATATGCGCTCTTTATTTTCTATAAGAAGATCTAAGCAAGATCAGACTATAAGAATATATTAATGCTTGTATCGGGAAACAAATGGTAGAGTTAATCGTAAAATTTTAGATAATCTATATTCATTTTAATTATGGCCCTATTGTTATGCAAAAGCCATGACAAATTCAAAGAACTCATTTATCGCTCATAAAATCTATTTATTATTTAACGACAGAGATGTGTAAAAGGTTGAATGAATAAGTTATTATACGAGTTGTGTGCCCATAACAAATTTTTTGCCAAAAAAACATTACCGAACTTCTATTTTATTTCCATTTTGTTTAAACACATATGTAACAACGGTTAAGATTTCTCATATAGTTACTAAATAGCATATTAAATATATTGCAAGCTTTTCAAGGACAGCGTTAAACACCTTAGAATGCTCTTTTAGTATGACAATGCTTGACTGCCATACTAAAAAATTTCAACTAGTTTATATTTGTATTAGTCAAATTTCAATAAATTACTGTTTAACTGCATTAAATTGCAATATACTATAACAAGGAGTCGCCAAGAATATGTTTCAGTAGTGGCCAAATTGAAAAATACCGTTTATATCCATGCGGATACAAATCACGCTCAATATATTAATAATGTACAGGTTAATGGAATTATACAGGGTGGTTGGTAACTGGTGGTACAAGCGGAAAGGGGGTGATTCTAGGCGAAAAAAGAAGTCGAAAATATAGAATAAAAATTTTTCGTTTGAGACTTTGTTTTCAAGAAAATCGACTTTGAATTTTCGCTCGGTACGCGTGTACTTTATAACTATACGTTAGAAAGACGTTAGAATACGTTAGGAAGTGTTCATAAAAATTTAATTAGAAGAGCAGAAGTATGTGTTCGGCAGAATGGGCAACATTTTCAGCAATTTTTGTAATAATAAACTTTATGATTACTGCATATTATTTCATTGTGTATTCCCAATTTTCCGTTACGGCAAAAACAAACTTAAACTGCGATAATATCCATCGAGACGACGATCTACAGTGAAATCCGTTATAACGAGACGTAATAAAGTGCACGCGTACCAAGCCAAAATTCAAAGTCGATTTTCTTGAAAACAAAGCCTCGAACGAAAAATTTTTATTCTATATTTTCGACTTCTTTTTTCGCCTAGAATCACCTCCTTTCCGCTTGTACCACCAGTTACCAACCACCCTGTATATACAGCAAGATTGTCATTAGCTCATGATATAAACATTGCAATTAATGATGCTATAGAATTAGAAATTTACCCGCATATTCGTCTCTAATCTTTGAGCTTATCCTTGCGTGTTTAACATGCCTTGTGAAATTATTTGGATAAAGCGAACTCTAATTACTGTAAAACTATAAATTTAAGTACCCGTCTCGTGTTCGACTAGCTCCTATTGTAAGCGATGAAATTATAATGTCTGCATTATTTTTGAAGATATGAAAATATTGCTTGCAGCTAAACATTTCATAACTTCGAAGGAAGAACATAGTGGCAAAATTTGATGGAGGTATTTCTTTTGGTGTTTCGATATTGTTTTATTTTGTTTTAATGAAACAAAAGTTAGCTTTTGATGCAGCTGAATGTAGCTCATGGAACTGACAGGTGAAAATGGGCTTAATTCTATTTCATTTGGATATAAAGCTTTCAAATAAAATATGTTTACGCTTGAATATTCGTACATCAGTCATTTCATTTTATGTACTTTATATGTGATGAGATAAAACAAAATTTGTATTCGGAGATTTATATTTAATACTAACCTTTCCAGGCCCGGTCAAATGATCGGTTTCAAAATTTAATTTAAAATTGCACATTCATTGTTATTTCTTTTGTTTATCTAACTTTATGTAAATTCTTATATCAACAAAAATTGACAAATTGATTAATAAGATGACATAAGCATTTACATGAAGTTAGATGAACAAAAGAAATAACGATGAATGTACAATTTTAAGTTAAACTTTGAAACCGGTCATTTGATCGGGCCTGATAAGGTTAGTGTTAATTAATTTTTAGTTCTTATAACAAATGCTATATAAATATTCTTGTTTAAATTGTATGTCTTCATTCTAGCAGTTACTATTTCTTTTTTTATATAGGTTAGAATTTAATCCTTTATATATAAGCATATATTTTTAAAGTATACTCGTATTTATACACATGATCTTAAAAATAATTGATATGTTAATGATAAGTCACAAAAGTTTAATTGTTAACATGTATTATAAATATATAATATATAATTATAAATATTTATTAATAATAAATTAATTCTGAGTAATTTATACGGAGAACTTCGATTAAGAATCCAATGTTACGAAACACAAATTTTGAAACGTTCGTGGAAATTTATGAAGTTCCTAAGATCCAGGAATGAGTCTCTTTAAAGTTGACTTTGAAAATTCTGCTAAAAATCTAGTAACAAGTTTCTGTTTAAGGTTCAAATAAAATCCCTTTGAAACTTAAATAAAATTTGTTTTTAAAGTCCGAATATAAAACTCTTTTGTCTAACAGCTAAGTTTTCGTTTTCTCTAATTTTTATGCTTTTCCAATACAGCAGTTTCATCGCAAGACATGCCATACATTCACATGGCAATTCAAATTAAAGGTAGGGAAGGTCCAATAGACCAGTGTTCGTATGTTCATTTAGTCCTTATTCCAAAGAATAAAATTGTAAAGATATAATATACTACAATATACTTTAAATATACAAGTTATACGGCAACTCCGTTATATCAACCAATTGGGGACGAAAGTGTTCACGTAAGAAAATTTTCATATAACAGAACGGTAACCGGTTAGCATTCAAATTGATTTAATATTTAAAATTGTAGAGGCTCGCTATTAGCACGTTATCGTCTTCATGGACGACCGGCTCGTTGTAAACTGTCTGTCACATCCTGATCGGGTTCGGTGATCGACGCGATGTTGACAAAAGCAAAAGCCGCGGCAGCTTGGTTCCTGATGGCTCAACAATGTCACGCGTGTCGACTTGGCATACACGCACAATAAATACAATTTATTTGTAGATAATTTCATACATAGAACACAAAATCAAAAGGACAATATTGTTCAATTCTCGTTCTTTTTAATGAAATTAAAGAAATCATACGGATTATATGGACTCCAATTTCTTTTAATAGCTAAATCATGAGCCTCAAGCCACCTCAGTCTTGCTTCCAAATTTCTGAATGCCTCGAAATGAGATATCTCTTCGTTACTGCTGGTATTGATTTCATCCTCACTACCAGGTATGTAAATATGAAACTGGAATTTTTGTATAGAAAATACACGTTTATTGTATGAAAATGATTAAAAATATTTTATTCGAAGTATTGCCCATCGTTAGCTATACATTTTTCCCACCTGTCTGGCAATTGGTGGATGCCACGCGAAAAAAACTGTCGCTCTTTTGAGGCAAACCAGTTATCGAACCATTTTCGTACATTTTCGTAAGAAGTGAAGTGCTGGTCAGAAAGTGCGTGTCCCATCGATGCAAATAAATAGTAATCGGACGGAGCCAAGTCTGGTGAGTAAGCCGCGTGCGAAAGTATTTCCCAACTGAACGCTTCAATTGTTTCCTTGACAGGTTTTGCTGTATGTGATGGTGCATTATTATGAAGCAAAATTACTTTGTGTTGCCCTTTTTTATATTCTGGTCGTTTTTCACGCAAAGCTTGATTCAAATCGATCATTTGTTGTCGGTAGCGCTCGGTATTAACGGTTTCGCCAGGTTTTAACAGCTCATAATAGATCACATCCTTCTGATTCCACCAAACACGTTCTTCGTTCATCACGTCAAAATTGCCACTTCTGAATTTTTTAAACCACTCAAAGCACTGTGATTTACCAAGAGCATGCTCACCGTAAGCTTCGACAAGAATTCGATGCGATTCTGCAGCAGTTTTCTTCAAATTGTAACAGAAAATCAATGCTGTCCGCAAATCGTAGTTTCCAGGCACAAAATTCGACGTGTTCAACGCTATTACAAACTATGCTGTTGTATGAAACTTGTATTGTTCTGAGTCGAAAATGTTTGTGGAATGTCAACAAAGACTTTTGACATCAATGACGCAGTTTAGTGATAACTATATTATTAGCTAGGGCCATCTATAGGCAAATTCCGGTTTCTTACAGACCTGATATTTGTTTCTTGACCATTATTTAAAACATTTTGCAAAATAACTTCACCAAGAGATTGAGCTCAATTATTGTAGTTTTATCGGCTTGACACCGCTCTGTTACATTGGGCTATTACAATCGTCACATCATGGTATTCTATGTTATATTGCAATGACTTCATCTATACCATTTTCGCTTAAGTCTACTTTCTCATTGTCTACTATTATTTCAAGCAGTAAAAGTTTCGCCCTTGCTTTTTCGGTGTTTCGTTTTTTATTCTCAATTAGCCATTTACCACCACATTACTACAATCTTTTAAACTTAATTTTTTAATGAACTCTAATTACGTGTTCGTTCATTAATTACGTTTATGGTTAGCAGAAATCGTACAAAAGAAGCAAATATGTAAACACTTTCTGTGTTTAGTAGTACTGTAATAGGATATATATTGTTTACATAATAGAACGTTCACAAAATGGGAGCTCATTACTATTGAACAGAAGATATCAGAAGTTTAAAACTATTATTTAATTTTTCAGTTAATACTCGAAATATTATATAATTAACTATCCTTAACACTAACGAATTGTTATTTGAAATGGTAGTATTGTAAGATGTTTTCACATATTTCGAACAATTTGAAATCTAATTAATATCTTTCATTTTAATCATAGGAAAATGTAAACAATTTTGCAAGAGTACATAACTATTATGTATACATACATTTAAAAAAAACCAATTAAAAAATTAATATTCGTGTCAATATAATTATTTCTAAATAAATCGCGAATGTTGGGTATAAATGACATTATACTTAATAATATGATCTTTATCTTACATAGTTTTTGTGTGATACAACCACGTACACAAGCTCGCTACAAAATATATTTATTGAATGAAACAAAAAACGGAAATCGATTAATAGTCATAGGTCAAGGTGCAAGGCGCGTTTTATCGTAGTATGTTGAAAATCCATACTTACAAGGAGGTGACAAAAATTCTGAAATCTCGAATGAATTATCTATACATACGTACATTCGATGCCTTAGATTGATAGTAACGATTGATTGCTCATTCGAATATCTATTAATGTTTAGCATGGATAGAATATTTTTCGTCATTTTTATTTCCTAATTATTTTATTCTAAATCTTTTACTTCATTCACATTATATATACCTATTATGTAAAATAGTAAATAAAGTAAAATTTGCTAGAGTTTTTGAATAAATATAGCTAGGTGTTCTAGTATCTATAATAATCAGCAGTATACATCCTATGACCTTATTACAGTCTTCTATTTTCTCTATATTGGTTATCATTGCTCCATTTTTATTTTTGCAAAGAACTTAATTTTCACATATATTTAAGATAAAAATGAAATAGATAAACTTCAAGAACTTCTAATTAAAAATTCTAATTAAACTTCTAATTAAAAAAAAAAAAAGAATTTTTTCTTTTTTTTCCACATTTTATAGTGTCCTAAACAGGCGCATTAAATTAAAATCAAATGTCACACGTTGACACGTTTCGACTAGCGTCTTATCCGTCGTTTGTTTAGCTTTGGTTCTTGCGAGGAGATTACTTCGAAGAAAGGCTACGCAGAAACGAGTAGACATTTTGAAGCAAGAACATGGCATCGGTGGATTGGCGTTATGCTGTTCCATCGCGAAATCGTGAGGGCTATGTCATCCAGAATTTGTCTCCTGTTGCACCTTCCAGAGTTTGGACATGGATATTGAAATTCACAACGGGACCTCTACGTGATGTTTCCTACTTTGACGCTACACCCTGTTTGCTCGACAAATAAAGGACATAAGGAGAAACTTTTAGGTCCTCATTTTCTTTTTCTTCTTCTTCTTGCATATTGTAGCATCGGGGAAATTTAGGTATAAATTTTTCCTGATACTATTTATAAATTGTAATTTATTTATAATAAATTAGTTATACAGATATTAATTAGACAGAAAACGAAGATTGTTTAATTTGGAACTAAGTGTACCAATCTTACTATAATTCGACCACTCTCGCAACTGAACAACGCTAACAACTCTACTCTTTGACTTCTCGATTAATTCTGACCTCTCGACTCACTCTCCTTCTCGATCATCTACAACTCTTTAAATTCAAATCGTCCCCCTCCATTAGCGTTATTTTTTCCTCTCTCTAATCCCATCCTGTTAACGCTCCGCAAGAACTAAGTGACTTTAGTCACATAGGCTTTTTTCCCTATGTAAACTAATAACCGAAGGACAGGCGACATTGTTTTGGTCGATCTCTAATCAGGCTTTTTTCTTACGATACTACAATATTTAATGAACTTTTATTTTTACTTAAGGATAAATATTAAATATGGTGAGAATAGAATACCATGCATATTTTATTAGGTTTTTTGCTTTCGTTTTATAAGGAAATAATAGACGCACAATGTTATTTGTTTTATATTAGTTTATCAAATTATGCACGAACGTAATAATAGAAATAGAACGAAATGGATCATACCTAATTCAATAAAATAATATAAAACAGAAATTGTTGATCATCTATAATAACCTTACGAAACGAAAGAAACTTTTCGGACAACCTATGTTATGTTTAATTACATTTTTTTGTATTTCTTTATTCCTTTGCTACTATTTTATATGTATTTAAATGAATATAATTTTTATTTTTTTAGATATGCTTCGTTATATTAGTTACTCTAATGCTAATCCTTCCTAGTAAATTTGTTTATATTTAAATTGGAAGCAGAATGTTGGAAATCATATGGAACGAATAATGTGAAATAATTTATATGTATTTTACATACAATACTGTACATTTTAATTACTATTTGTGAAATATGTTAAAATATTATTAGAAAAATATTGCAGCAAGTTTATCGCGACAGACAACATTTCAAACAAGGATATTTAGAAATACATAAATTATACTTTTTATCGTGTATCTAGTATAATCATAACATGTACTTCATTTATATCTGTTCTAAAAAAAAGTATTAAATTATTCCAATTCAAATATTTTTCATAATCGATTACTTGAAATATTTTAATTTTTCTAAACTCAATTTTTATATAATAATCTACGTTAATAAAAAATGATGAAATTTATTAAACATTACAAATTGCTAATCTCATTGAATATAAAAAGTAATCATATAACGGATAAATTCCCATGATCATTCGCTGAAGAAGATTATTGTTCGGAATTATGGCATGAGTTTACGTTGACATTACGCTACCCTTGGCATGCAGCCAAAATCACGAACCCAAATTATATTCTCCTAATGCTCGTAAATGCAAGCACAGATTAACTACGCAAATACGTTAAACGGGTTGTAATATAAAATGTAGGGATAAACTGTATCCTTCAGGATTCTTTTATTTACAAACTTTATTTATTTTCCACACAATCTACAGCTTTCATCTCAACAATATACAATTAAGCAACATTATCAATCAAATAAACCATAGAAAATAGAAAATTTATGAAGAGAATTATATGTAAATACCACAAAATTACATTCTGTATTATAACCATATAAATTTGTAAACAATATTCAATTTTAATATGAAACTTCAAAACTGTTATGCAAAGTTAAATTTAAAAATAAATGGAAAAAGGATAATTTTATGACACCAGCTTTCAGAAACTAGATACTATCTTTGAGTCGAGATATTAGCACTTAGAACAGTTCAAATGATGTTAACAATGTCTCTAATGTTCCATTTCCATCGTCTTCTCAATAGTCGAACGTGTGATAAACGCGGTTATTTCCGAAAGTTAAGGTAGCTAATTCTAGCGATCTGATCGGTCGAAGGTTACCCCAAGGAATTTCTGTGACTTTACTCCTTTCGAAACTTCAAGTTTCGTCCAGTTCGCTGGTGAGTGCCGAAGCGTGCAGACGTGTGTCCAGTGCCCTGCGAAGTTCACAAAACAACACGTGACGCCCATCTGTCGAAAGCGAGTCCAACAAACCAAGCCAAGCGTTTGCAAACGTGCCAGTGAAAAGTGAAAAATCCAACGCCACTAAACTCTGATCGGAATCACAGCCTCTCGACTAGTTATTTCACATTGAATTAACTAGATCGACGATGACCCAATCACCCCTAACGGGAGCTACGGAGCGTATTTACAACAACGCTGCTCTTCCTCCCCCGTGGCAAAGGGGCAATACACCCCATTTTGCAAACGATCCTCAAACGAAAAAACGCAAACTCAAAGCCAGCAGGGACAATGTGAGCAAAAGGCAAGCCAACCCGCCAGCCAGCCAAGTGACTACCCACAACAGGTTCGCGATACTGGAGGCTGAGGTCGCTATGGACACAACCACAGAGGTAAATAAACAACATACACAAAAAACCCCCCTCCCCCGCCAATCTTCATCGATGATGTCATTGACATCCAATCAATGACAAAGACAATCCAAAAAGAAGTCGGCAAGGACGAATATAAACTGAAAATCAGCAACAACAGCGTAAAAATCCTGCCGGCCAACCCTGACGCATACAGGAAACTAACGAAGTTGCTAAAAAACCTGAATGCCAACTTCCACACTTACCAACTCAAGCAAGAAAGACCATTTCGAGTGGTGCTACGCAACATCCACCACTCAGTCGACCTAGATGAACTAAAGTTCGAACTTCAAAATCTTGGCCATGAGGTAACAAACATAAGCAACATTAAACATAGAATCTCAAAAAATCCACTATCACTATTTTTCATAGATTTAAAACAAAAAGCAAACAACAAAGAAATCTACAACATCAACCGGCTGATGAACTCCATAGTTAAGTTCGAGCCACCTCTTGTAAAGAAAGAAATAGTACAATGCAAAAGGTGCCAAAGGTACGGCCACACGCAGAAATACTGCAATCATAACTTCCGGTGCGTAAAATGTGCAGGTAATCATCCCACTGACCAATGCACTAAATCCCCTGAAACCCCCGCTAAGTGCATCCATTGTCAAGGAGAGCATCCTGCGAACTACAAAGGATGCTCAGCCTACAAAACACTACATAATATTAAGTATCCAAAACTGAGACCCAAGGACATAACCATACAAGAACCTAAACCCCAAAAACTCACCTCACTATCAGTATCCTATGCGCAGGCAACACAAGGAAACGTAAACAACTCGAAAACACACAGTGTACACACAGAAAATAGAATTCCCACCCCACAAAACACAGACAACTTCACCAGAGTCGAAAAACTTATCGAGAAGCAAACTGAGCAAATTAACAACTTGCTGTCACTACTCACACTCTTCATGGACAAATTCATACGCACAGAAGCAAAATAAAACCAATGCGAATAGCTCTGTGGAACGTCAACGGTCTAGCTCAGCACAAATTTGAACGTGGGCCCATACGCGCCACAGATCCTCACACAAAAAGAGTGCAGGGAGACCCAAGTGCACTTGGGTCTCGCTATATTGAGCCTCACTGTATTGGACCTCACCCATACTATATCCTCTGCATAGAGCTGGATGTGAGGAATGCGGAAACAAGCTCATACCCCATAATGTCCTCCCTTTCGCGCGATTCCTTCCGGACAATGTGGGAAGGAGACTGCCGAGGCTTCATGAGACGATGTCACTAAGACATCGAAAGATCAGATCAAAGAAAAGCTCGTTCCAAAAAGGTCGACACCATACAAAAAGCTGTGAGATTTACGAAGAGTGGTCCTTCGCAAAACCAAACGATGCGAGTTGGCACTATTGTGCAAAAGTTTCCCCACGCTAAAACCGAAGTCAAAGGGATTGGCGGCAGCGCGTGAGCCAGTGAATAATCCATCATTTCGAGGCTAGTCCACTTCTTTGAATCATTTATATTTATTCGGCGAATGACAAGTGTCGTGCATCGAGTGAACGTCACAAACGTGCACACAATACTCTAACATTGTACGAAAATATTTTATAATTTTGTGCAGTCATTGTATTTGCTGATATTAAAATGTAAAGTTATTATTGAAATTTATATAATTATGTTTTCAATTTAATACTACGAACGAAAGTTACTTATCACCCGTCTCCTTTTCTTCTTATTTACAATAGCCTTACGGTATTAAGAGTACTCTGTATTGAGTCTTTATCCAGACTACTAAAGTATCTGTTTTGTTCAGAGTGCCATAATATTTCTTTGTTTATAATGTCTATGTCTGACGTGACAACTAATATGAGACGAAGGGTTCCATTGAAATATATCGATTTTCCAATTCTCCTGACTTTCACATGTACACACACGAAGAAAATTCTTACAAGTATGTATGATAAATAATTGCTCGTTACATAAATTTACATTGTTATTATTATCTACAAATTACTATCGTTAATTGTAGTATAAGAAGGTATAAAATCGTGTGGACAATAGAAGATATTATGCTGGCATTATGTATATCTATAGGAAAATTGATCAATGTAACATAAGTTAATCAGACTATTGTTTGACGACAAAATTGTTGATTGATTATTATTGACAACAAAAGTCTGAAAGGAACAATAGGTCACAAAACCTCTTTTTGGAAAAAAATGTTAAAGTTTTAATAATTCCCAAACTGACTTTATTCGCAATATATTTCAATTTATATTCACATTTAATGAGGAAGTAACATACTATTTACGAAGCAATAGAAAATTACAGATTAGCTCATGAAATATATCAGAATACAGGAATAATGGAAGATCTTTACACGCAGAAGATATTTCGTGACAATTCAATTTTCAGCATTTGGTGATGAGCAATTAATATTGCTTCATCTGAATGCATAAAGAAGGACTTTAATTATCGCTTCTGTTCATGCTTATCCATCATTGGACTTACGTAAAATAATTCGTAGAGTGAGAATCAATCACATGATAATGCGACAAATAATTCGAGAAGAAGACTTACTTACGCAATCTTAAAAAAATTTGCCGCTTCCAAGCATTCGAATCAGATGATTATGCTAATCGACGAAGTTTGTGCCGTTGAATGCCACATAAGTTACAACATGATCTACGCTTTTTAGGGTGTGTATTGTTTATGGATGAAAATACTTTCTCAAGTTGTATCCTCAATCGACATAGTGTCAGGATTTCGGCTTACAGAAATCCATATGCAATGGTTAAAAAAGATTTAATCAAGGACGATTTATTGTAGACGTATGGGCAGGAATTATTAGAAATTATATTGTTAGCTCTATCCTTTTGCCTGCATCGATAGCAAGTGCAAGATATTTGCGATTTTTACGCTCACATCTCCTAAACAAATTACATGAAATTAGACACGGCAAAATCGTCGCTTCATTTATTCTATGGTGGCACGATGGTACTCCATGTCGTTGTACTCGACCCGTGCAGCAATTTTTGAACGATAAATGTGAATCATCGTGGATAGGATGCAAACCTACCTGCTTCTCACATGCAGCTTCTTTGTTCAGAAGATTTGACGACAGTGGATTTTTTCTTTGAGTAGATTGTTTATAGTTCAAGTAACAGATTACAACCGTTAAATAATTAGAACATCTGATTAAATATAATTTTTATTATACAAAAACAATACGTAATTTTTGAGCAGAAACTTAGTAAAAGTGTAGAAATGCAAGCTCGGGGTTATTTGACCCCTTAACCTACAACTACGGGCATAGCCCGTAGTACGATGATCGGGCCGAACGTAAACATTACGAACATAAACCGTAGCACTTACTACAGAAGTCGTGCGAATGGCTCGAAGGCTGCGCGAACTTGTTTACGTTTTCGGCCCAAAATTCTCGAACGTAAATCGTAGATTAAGGGATTAAATTGACAGCAGGAGTAAAAGGAAAAAAGTAAAAAAAATGAAAAGAAGATATGGAATATATAATGGTGGCATCTACCTGCAATACTAGATACTATGTCTTCTTCGTCTCGCTACAAAATGTAAACACATCGTGAATGAAGCCAGTTTGAGAATTATTATTATTAAGAAGTGTTAAGACTTATATATCGAATTTTAATATCTTTTCCCGAGAGGATGAGTTATTTGCGATTCACAGTACCTGTGAGAATTTTGTTCCTCGTAACGAGTAGAATACGTTGAAATAAAAACAACTTTGACCTCGAAAATCATGTACGTCAATTTTGCACGAAATTTCTTTTACAAATCTCCACCGATCCAGGGCTACAGAACAATGCTACAGTGATTTTTAGAGTCAGTTCTTATACATCCTGTACATACACAGCAAGAGTATACAGATAAATTCTGCATTTTTACGTAGGAGAGATTAGTTTGCTTGATGTAAAGTTATATCTGACACAGTGTTGCTTTTAGAGAAGTCTCTTAAATATTACAGACAATAGATTATCTGCTGGGAGAACTTTAATTGCCTTTAAGAGTCTACTTTGGCGATCTTAAAGTCAGTTCTCTATTTTACGACTAAGAAGCTTTATTCACTCTCTTGTCCTATCGCATTTTATGGCATCCAACATGAACATACATCAACACACATTTTTTCTTCTGACGAGAACGTTTACCTCCTGAATATGCAATATGCAAATAGCGCGATAAGTAAAAAACAAACCATTTGTCTTTCTAATGCTAACACTGATATAAAAATCAACTTTAATATATAGAATCAAAACAAATGTAACGACCATATAGGTTGATATTTAAAAATTAATAATTAACAGATATACCTCAGCTTTCTTTTAACCCTTCCAAGATCAAGTCTCTTTTATTCTGTAAAAGAAATTCTTCCTCCATCACTCATTAATAGTACTTATATTCATAAATATTATAAAGAAATCATAATGCACTGCTTCACTGATAATAAATACATTTATTGTTCTGTTAATTAATAACTTACCAAAGCACAATGTTATACATACAACATCGAGCTTTATGGAATTAAAAATGTAAATATAGAATAGAAATAATTTCTTCAATATATTTTTGATAAATTTTGTAATATCTTTATTTACACTTCTCTAAGTAAGTGTTTGTTAATATTTTTTAGCAGGTACGAATCTCATGGGCAAATTCACACAGAGTGTCCGGAGAATCGTTCAGGATGTAAAGGATGAAGGAACATCGAGTAAGTTGCTGTAAAATATTATATACATAGTATTTTTAAAAGAATGTAGATGTATATATATGTACATATAGTATACGTATATGTATATATGTACATATAGATTTGTAAATTATCATTTGTAATTAATTTCTAAGAACTAATTAATTAATAATTTATTTCAGTAATTCACTGTATTTTATTCACTGTAGAATGAAATCTATTGTGCTAAATCTACTTGTACTAAATTTAACAAATTATAAAATATTCTCTCATATGACAATTTATTTAATCACGATTATTTATATTTAATCATGATTATCTAGTCAAAATCAATTCGACTATTACTTAATCCTTTAACAGTATAGCTCAAAGAAGATTTAAAGCTATGAATTTCATTATTATATCTGCTATTTTCTTCATATTTTCCACACGTTTGTATCTCCCCAAATATCTTTTTTCAAATTATGAATTACTTTATTCTTGAAAAGTATAGAATACACAAAAAAGAATATTATTCCTAAAGGTACCGCTGACCGACCGAGATGAAATTTGGTGAATACCGTTGGACGAGGTAATAGACCGGAAATACGAAACTTAAACTTCGGGAAATCATGCGTTTTGAAGATACAAGCCCCTATATATATATATTTAACAGATCTTGCGTTCGATATTTTTGGCGAAATTACTCGTCCTAACTTAATCTAATCTGTCCTACTTATCTCTCATTTCGGCTTTCTAAGAATGAGTAATGGCCAGTAGTTTAATATCCGTTTACTAGATAAACTACTCGAATTGATCGAATCATTTTTGAATTAACAAATTAAGCCCTTTCTTCTTGTCTTCTCTTCGGCATAAATATTCATAAAGGTGATAATCTAAGTTGTTCCCTTGAACACATCTCCTTTGAAGCCGTAATCGAAGTGGCTTCCATTGAGTCTCAAGTGTCTGAGTGTAGGCTCCAATTTTAACAACTATGAAGTTGATAGAACGGTTGATAGATAAATGTTGATATCCTTCGTCTCTCAAAAATCGTACGCTTTCAGCAATCGATGGCTCCAAATATTCATCTATTGTATCTTAGACTACGTAACCTTTTACGTTTTTCCGCCAGCCTTCTTTCTTTCTCTTTCCGAACTTCATTTTATCAACTTCTATTATCTTTTCTTGTCCACGAATTGGTCCGTCAGTGCTGATCACTCTATCAACTCTTAATATGCAGATCTCTCTACAATAACAGTAAAGATTCGCGATCGATCCTAGCAAAGCAACATTTCTACCTAAGCCTCTAATCATTATGGACGTCTTGATATATACTTAAATCTACAGGATAAATAACATGTGAGCCTTACGATGTCTTTCATTGAAACGACACCCAGGGAGTGTTTATAACATTTTTATCGCTTACCTGGCACCTCTCGAGAATTTTCTGTTAATTTCATGCTACATCTGCCATCTTTTGGCATTTTTGCTTAGATGATAATAGTCTCACACTTGGCACCGAAGAACGCATCTATCTCGTATCACTAACACTTCCAAAGCTAGTTTCTCAACATTCCGGGTCATTTGTTGAGGCAGTCATCACAAACGTTATTCCCACACGACGATACACTCTGGACTGCTGCCTATTTACGGAAGCATCATCATTTATCTATCCCAAACTAATATCAATGATCCTCCTTAAAAGGCACTGGTCGTTTGTTTCTTCACTCGTAGAACGTTTTTAAGCTTAATAGTATATAGATAAATATACACATTTAGCTATACCTTATTTACATTGTCGTACTAATTGCCGAACATTGCATTTAGTAGCAGTGAGGATCTATCATGTATTGGTATATGTCGGGTTAGCGTTAGGTTCATGGGCGTGTAACGAATCTTCATTCGGACTAGCCATCGTTGTTGTACAACAGAGATTATATTTACTGGTATAAATATTGATTTTTACAAAGTTTGAACAATAACCGTGGTGATTAAACACTCGAGATGTTAGTGACAATGTTCTTAGGTTCAATAACGAATCCACGGTTAACGGGCTAACTCTTTGTTAAACGTAGAATATATTTCGAAGCACAAAGTAACGTTTGCTGTGACGCTCGGTATAATACTGCACGTAAAGACGATGTGCAAACTCTCCAAAGTGATCGCAAGAATAAAAGACTGATGGAAATTTTCCTCTCCTTACGATCGCGTTTGTTCGTTGCATATTGGCCGGGGATACCAACAAAATTCCAGCTGCCGTTGCTAGGCAGACCCGCGTAGAGCTGACATTGCTCCTGCCCGGGGTGTGATTGTTAATACAACGTGTGTCCCATAATACTGGCACTTCTCTGTTAGGTAAAAACGTTCATCCCGTGGCCGTGGCCACGTTCGACGACCAGTTGTGTCACGTCGAGTCCAAGCGCACCATCACAAATCTCGGACAAACATAATAGGATTGAATCATAACAATTAAGTCTTATCATTTAAGTACAGCTATAATAAATAATCTAGATTAAAGTATTGGTGATCTTCCCAAAATTTCCAAAAGAAAGGCCCCGATGTCCTTTTATCTCCGACATATATATGTATAGGGAACTGTGTCATGCGAACGCATGATTTCCCGAAATTAAGAGTCCACATTACAGATCTATCTCATCCCATTACACCCACCAATTTTATATTGATCGATCACCGGTGCCTTTTGAAACTACCGGCAGTGATGAAAAGTAACAAAACTTAGATATACTGAATATTGAAACCAAATATTTAAACACTATCACTATTATAATAATATCTATTAAAATATATTTTTTATTTCAGGTTATCATAGGTATCAAGTTCTGTAACCGTGATATATGACAAATAATCAATATTTATTTTCTATAAAAAGTGAAAAGTGCTGTATATATTTTTTGTATCTAATGCCAAAAATGCAGGAAATATTCGGATTAAACACGTAATTAATTTCTAAATCATTAATGTGAGAATGGAATATAACCGCGTCAAAAGTGTTAAGCATCTGTAAGGTGCTGACAGTGAAGTCCAGATCGGGTGTGACTGTTGTGTATGCGTGTGAATGCGAATCTGACCGCGCGATCAACAAAGAAAACAATTTTCGATTGACGTGTGGTAAAAACAGTGATGGAACCTCGATCCTAAAATTGAGAGCTCATCCGGAATTGATAAGAAATCTGGATTAATAGGAGGTCGAAATTTTCGCGGGTGAAGATCGACGTAAAGCAAAACCAAGTGTCCTAAGGCCGTACAGTTTTCATGAAAAGTGAAAGTGAAAGTGAAAGAGGTAAAGTAAATGATAATTGACGGTGCAAAGGAAATCACGTAACAAATATGGTTAAGGAAATAATAATTGTAACATGCACATGACGCTATCCGACCCGTAAGCAAGTGTAGGAGAAAATGAATGACACCAAATCGTCGTAGAAACGAAAGCAGCAAATAAAACGGAAATGGAAAGAATAAACCAAATGAGAATTAAAGAATTAAGAGAAAAATTGATGAAGTATAGTTAAGCACCAGTAGAAAGAAAGCAAAGGTACGAGGAAGACAGACGACACATGGAGAAGAAAATCGAGGAATCGGAAGAAAAAGAATCTGAATCAGAGAGAGAATATGAGGAAAAGATAGTATCAAAGAAAGACACGAAGAAAAGAAATATAAAATGGAAACAGTAGCGCAAACAAACACGTTTACAGTACGAGACGTCAAGAAATCACTTTCATATTTCACTGACGACGATAAATTATCAGTATGTAAGTGGATTGATCATTTCGAACAAACAGGTACATTATTGCAGTGGAATAATTTACAGATGTTTATCTATGGAAAACGAATGTTGAAAGGATCGACAAGATAATTTGTGGCAGCACACATAGAAATTACATCTTGGACAAGCTTGAAAACAAGACTGAGAAATGAATTTAGAATAGTGCTGAAATAGCGCACAGATACATGCACAGCTGTCGACAACGAAAACCGAACGAGACAGCTATGTGTTTGCAATGATGGAAATAGCCAGCATGGGGGATATGGGATAAAAACGCGCTTAAAACAACGCGCGATAGAAAACATTATCGCCGGAATACCGAACAGAAAACTGAACAAAATGTTTCTATATCAGGCAAAATATATATATGTCGGAGATGAAAGGATATCGGGGCCTTTCTTTTGGAATTTTTGGGAAGATCCCAATACTTTATTCTAGACTATTTATTATAGCTGTACTTAAATGATAAGACTTAGAAATAGTTGTTATGATTCAATCCTATTACGTTTGTCCGAGATTTGTGATGGTGCGCTTGGACTCGACGTGACACAACTGGTCGTCGAACGTGGCCACGGCCACGGGATGAACGTTTTTACCTAACAGAGAAGTGCCAATATTGTGGGACACACGTTGAATACAACGTTAATAAACAGTCACACCCCGGGCAGGAGCAATGTCAGCTCTACGCGGGTCTGCCTAGCAACGTCGGCTGAAATTTTGTTGATATCCCTGACCAATATGCAACGAACAAACGCGATCGTAAGAAGAGGAAAATTCCCATCAGTCTTTTATTCTTGCGATCACTTTGGAGAGTTTGCACATCGTCTTTACGTGCAGTATTATACTGAGTGTCACAGCAAACGTTATTTTGTGCTTCAAAATATATTCTACGTTTAACAAAGAGTTACCCCGTTGACCGTGGATTCGTTATTGAACCTAAGAACATTATCACTAACATCTCGAGTGTTTAATCACCATGATTATTTGTCAAACTTTGTAAAAATTAATATTTATACCAGTAAATGTAATCTCTATTTTACAATAACAATGGACAGTTCGAATGAAGATTCGTTACACGCCCCTAAACCTAACGCTAACCTGACATATATATGTATCTACGATAGAACAATTGAAAAGCAATCAAGACATCTACGGCCGAACTAAAGAAAAATTACAATCCAACGCGCATGCAAAAGAAAAATTGGAACCAAAAGGGATAGTAAAAAAAAAAGAAACCTGATAAAGCAGACAAAACGTTGTGATGAATATTTGTGATATGCGCGATTATAAGAAGAAATGCTATAAATGCAGTAAGTTCGGACAAATTGCGAACTGCCGTCCGAGCGCCGTTCAGGACGATACACATGAAACAAGAGAACGCGAAAAAAGAGAAACAAAAATACACACGAAATTGAAATCGGGTGAGGTACAACGCGTTCCAATTGGAACGTGAAATTTGAAAGTGAAATGGAACGTTAATGAGAAAAGATAGGCACCGACGAAACATTGAGGGAGTCGGCAACGCAATTACGAAAGTGATCGGCACCTTCGAAGAGAACAGGATAATAAACCCTGAAGCATACAAATTGGAACTTTTGTGGTGCCGACCGACACGATTCTACACACGATATTAAGGCAAGACCTTTTGGGAAGTTGTTGAGGTGATACTGAGACAGAGTGAGTTAATAACAATAGAAAAAGTACCGCCGATACTACAGAAAAAAAGCCAGTGACACCGGTAAAATCATCGAGGGGAGGGAGGAGCAAGAAGAAAATAACGAAGACGAACTAGACGTTAAGCTTGAATATAAAGATAAATTAGAGACAATGATGGCGAAATACGCACCAGTGATCGAGATAAACACGAATTCTAAATCCGTAGCAATATTGGGCGACGAATCGCCGATCACGCCGCAGAATTTGAAATCATACAGATTAGCTCCAAAGGAGAAGAATACTTTAAATTAACAGCTAGACGAATAGCTGAGAAGAGGAGTGATTCAGCCGAGTAGAAGTAAATATGCGAATCCAGTAATGATTGTTGCAAACAAAGGCGTATCGCACAGAGTTTGTATTGATTATCGCGAATTAATCAAACGAATTAAACGAGATTAGTTTCCGATGTCACTTATTACTGATGGGTTATAGAATGACAAAGGATAGGTTCCATCCAGTTCATTCCTATTGTAACAAAAACGACTAACAAGAAGAAATACCATTCTTATGTATTAGAAGATCTAGTAATAATTAATGCAGTTTAAAATTACATGTATACTTGTTAGGGATTAGATTTAAAATTGTCACAGCCTATAAAGCGTTTAAGAAAATTGTAGCGTTTAAGAAAAGGGATCTTCTATCGAAAATAACGCGTTTAGTATTAACACTTAAAGAATTTGAATATAGCACAGAACATCGGATCACTATTTAAACACGTAGATGTACTTAGTAGATAACCAGTATTGGTTATAGCGAATCGGTTACAAACGATGATAAAAAGAAAACGATTAGAGGAGACGAGATTACGTGCAATTAGAACTATACTTCAGAAGGAGTTGTACGAAATTTATTTCATGGAAAATGACGTTGTAAGCGAAAGATAACCGAAACTTGATAGTCGTACCGATAATAAAAGATTTTTGGAAACGCCAAGTGGATTATTTCTGATAAAGGATCTGCGTTTACTTCTTTTAATATCCAAAGCTATTATAACGACGAAAGAACTGAGGAAGTGTTAAGAAACAATGGTCAAATGGAACAAGCTGTAAAAATGCTAATATCAGTGCTTACAAAGTTATCTACTAATGATATCTGATCAATGGTATAAACGTGTTGATAAGTACAACGATATCGCAATAGTATTTACTAACGCGGTATAGGTATGACGGCGTTGTCCGAGGTTATTTTCTGTACGCGGATGCGATATAAACGAGATCAAGAAATTATTACGCTCATTGAGCAAGAGATGATCCAAGAGTTTCAGGAAAGTCGTGACAAACTGAAAGTAATGCCAAAGCAAAATCTATTAAAAATGCAGGAAGACAATAAGAAAACGTACAATCGGAAATGTTTGATAGCGAGGAAATACAAAAGAAGTGACCTAGTGTTTAATGAACGAATACAGTTTGGACCGAAGCTCAAATTGAAACAGAAATATTTAGGACGTATAGGATAAATAGAGCTAAACGTAGTGATCTGTATGAGATAGTTCATGTGAGTGATTGTGAAGGACTTTCGGTATTCAGCACGGCCGAAGATTATATGAAATCGTTTAACCCTTTGAGTGCTGAATACTCGCCTATGCGGTCCGTACGGACGGCGCGCGTCTAGCGCTGACGATCGCTGTGGACGGAATACTTTTTCATTAGACTGAATTCTGTTGATTGACTATTCAAAGTGTAAATCGTAATAAGTTATAGTAATTCTTTTGCACGAGATTAAATGATTCAAGAGCGCTATTTTTTAGTATTAATTATGTATTATAAACATTGAAATTTACAATAAACTAGGAAACAATAAACTAGGAAACTAAATTTAGTAAATATAACACAAGTTAATAATTCAGTTGTGTGCGAAAAATTTCAAAACAATTATCGATACATAATCCGACATCGCATTTTCTGCATTCTCTTATTTTTCACACAAACAACACATTTCCTTCTTGATAATTAGACGCGACTGTCCGCGAAACAGGTAGACAACTGTTACAACGAGGCATTATTGGCATTTGTTTACTGCCGTTACTAAGGAATGCATTTATATTTATCTCACACAAACGTAATAGTATTACTTCTGCGTAGGTGTTCGAAAAAATTAACAAACCCATACATGCGTCCTTAATTCACGCCGGGCACTTACAGAAAACGAATATATGTGTCCTTAGTCCACACCGATAGCTTTCGCCAGACGCGTATATGCGCCCATAGCACTCAAAGGGTTAATTGTAATAGTGATAGCGATGCGTAACATTGGAGGACGAAAATGCGTTAGAAAATGTCGAGTTTAAGAATGGAATATAACTGCGGCAAAAATACAAAGTATCTTTGAGATACCAATACCGATGCCGAGATTCAGCCGATGGCTGATTCCTGAACGGGTGCGAGTGTGTGTGCATGTATGTGAGTGCGAATGTCAACAGAAAAACGAAAGACCTTCGATTGGCGTGTGAGAAGAGAACAAACGTAGAACACCGATCATTCTTACATTATTCCTGAACTCCTTGTCATTTTATTGCATTGTCAAAGGATTAAAGCAGTTATTGTTTATTACCGTTCTATGAATATATTTCACATTAATTTTAAATACATGTATTACTTTTAACTTTTCTTTTCTTGGTGTTCTTACATTATTGTGCGAAAATTTAATTTCCATTTATACGCATTATATCGATAATGTTAGTTCGTTACGTATCTCCGAAATTAATTGAAATTATTAGGTCATTCCATAAGTTTTTTGAGAAGTTATATATGTTAAGATTGTTTACATACCTTTCAGGTTCATGAAAAATGTAATCCCCCTCCCGTTGTACAATTTCTTCCCATTTTTCAAGTGCATTGGTCCCTTATCGCCGTATGTTTATAAATCGACACATGAAATGTATACACAAAAGTCAACACGAACTTATGAGATGACCTAATATATTCTGTGTAATGCCTTAACATTTTCCAAAAGTGTGTAACCTTCCAGCAATAACAAATAATTTTAATATCCAGACAATTTAAAATCCGAGGGAAAGTTACCCCACTAAACGATTGTTGTACGATTGTTGAAAATGACAACGTGAGTTCTCGCTCGCCATCTATATGCTGACGGCTAGTTACAAAAGGAGTAACTAGAAATTATTACTAGACACGGTCAATAGGCCTGATCGATAGTATTAAGACTTCTCTTGTTTCTTCTTTCATTTTTTCGTTCGTATTCGTTTCAAGTGTGTGCAATAAAGGTTTTTCTGCTCCGAGAAGTGTGGATTTATTATCCAGATAATACAATAATAACTAACGCGATCCTACCTCTAAAATATAAAATAACAACAACGATCTTAAATGTCGATTTCCTAAAACTTGTACTTGTTTGCGGTATAGTAATGCCGGAGAATTGGGATAAAGATGTTCATACCAACTGCTAGAAATAAGGTATTGGCCATGTGCCAAATGGTCGGTTGTTAGATCATGAATAGAATTAAAGTAGGAACTTTTACATCCACAGTTGGTATAATGATTCTCAACGAACGATTTGCGGCAAGATTTTAGGTAGTTCTTACTTACCCGTCCGGACTCTTCATATTCGTCAAGTTGACGCTTCGTGAGTGTCAATCGGTCGATTAAGGCGTTTCGTCTCCGCCGCAATGTGCTGATCTGTTTAGCGTGGGCCATGTTTTAGTTTAATAGCTTCAATGATCTTACCTTGAAAAACTGGACGTTGGTCCGGGAATCGGTTGCTATTCGTTACTGTGCAGCGTGCGGTCGCGTATATGCTTAGCGAGGGAGGAGTTCCTTTCCGATGGCTGCTCCTTTGGTTAGGTGATTAAGTCGATGGAATGTTGATTTCACGTGACACTGTATGGTCACTGATGAGTGCACTTTTCAATGACACGTGATCCGGCTCAAAGAACCATGTATTTTCGATCTTTCGGGGGGAGATGCGATCGCGAGGAAGCGCGTCAACGAGAGTCGTAAATTCCTGTTACGATTATAAGAATCGACACCACGAACAGATCGATCCCCTTATTTCTTGTGGAATAATAGGGGTGATTGACACTGCGATTAACAGGGTTATAAAATTCATATTTCCAACACTCCGATAGATGAGCACTGAATGTTCTTTCGTAGTAGAGCAAGGCCCTTACAGTTGAATATAAGAACAAGGTGACTTTCTTGATGTAGCAGAAGTAGCAATCGAATAGACGAGTTCCACTGTCATGCAATTACAGAGGAAAGCTCGGTGTGGGTGTGGTTTTTTGAACGAAGAAAGCGGATTCGTAGCTCACACTTTTTATTAGTAAGATGAGGGCAACGATCTGCGATGTCTATTGGTTCCAGTCAATGTTAATGAGTGATGAGAGGGGAAGGAAACCAATGT
This sequence comes from Bombus terrestris, assembly GCF_910591885.1. Lineage (NCBI taxonomy): Eukaryota > Metazoa > Arthropoda > Insecta > Hymenoptera > Apidae > Bombus > Bombus terrestris. The sequence continues at coordinate 8,585,570 of NC_063275.1, forward strand.
TGATAGTTGGTGTTTTGTTTAAGGGCAAAAACTAGATTTTCCGTTAGATCACTACCCGCTTTCTTCGTAATTTTTAAAAGCGCATAATAAACCCAAGGATTTCTCTAAGAATCAGCCATAAACCGAAAACATTTCTAGGATTAGGAAATCCTTTAGGACAAACATATTAACTGAAAAACATGTGTTGAAACAATGACGTGAAAAAGTTAAAGTTTTGTGGTGGGTCCTTAGGTTTATTGAGTGCAGATGTCTTACGCGACATGACATTACATTTTTAATTAATCAGATATATAAAGTCATGGCCAAAACTAAATGGACAGGTGTGGAAGTAAATATTAATGAAATTTAATTAAACTAGTACTAGTGTTATTGTATATTTAAGCTTTATTTATTGTATGTATGTCCTCATAGATATATGTGTGTCATACATAGATTGTTCAATAAATATTAAAATTAATAATTTACATTTTTGTAAACTAGTCATATTTAGCGAAAATGGAACATATATTCATGTTTGTTTAATCATCACTTTTGGAATTATTCATTACAAAATTATAGAATATTATTAATTTCCAAATTCAAAATAGTATTTGGGCAAGTTATTATCTCACAAAATGATAAATATTGTTCTTAAGAATGCTGATCCTAGTGCTGATGCATTATGTCTTCTCAAAAAATCAGAGTAAGATGTTTTTATTATTAATAATTAGTGAAAAAGAATTTTTGACCACAGTTCAAAAAATGGAAGGCTTAATATTTTGCTTATTCCTTCGATAAAACATGTATATATAGGAATGTATAACCTCAAAAATCATTGAATCATAAATGATAAATAGACTGCTAGTGTTTATATATGGAAAGATATTTAAAATACAATACCGTGATGATATCTAATAAACGATACAGATTTCTAGTTAGACTCCATTTCTTTAATTATATTCATAAGAATATGAATTTGCATAAACATTCATAATCGACTTATAAGAAATACTCAGCAGTTTGGATTAGGTTATGTAATTTTTGGAACCTGATCCTATTTTGTATCCTATATTTTACATAATAATAATAAAAAATATCTGTAAAATTATGTTAAATTAAACTAGCCTATTATAATATTTTAAAATTAAGGAACCTCATTCACACAATTACTTCTGGATTATTAGTAAACTGTGGATGTTTATGCATTTATAAGAAGCTTGAAGGTTTAAGAATATATAGAATGTACGTAATGTGGAAAAATATTCTATTATATTTGTTAATGTAGGTGGACAAACTAAAGAAGAGGTGATTGAAACAAACGAAAGATTAAGAATCGTAAGGATACGCCTCGATGGAAGTTACGAGATTGCTAAACGTGCCCTCGTTGAACTCATGTGCAAATATACTGATAGCAAGCAAGTTCGTAACGTATTTCAACGTTACAACCTGTTAAAACTAATGATTAAGGTAATTATAACATTGTATTCTTAAAGATTAATAAATTAGTATTCAACATTATCTATACGTAATTTCAACGTAATTTATAACATACTCATCAACGTGAAACATTACTTAATAGATTTCAAATATCAGTATAATTAACATTAACGATACTTCTATATTCACTTATACTATAAAAAATATATTTTATCAATTTTTGATATGAAGTGAATCATTGTAGTGTTAATATTTAAATAAAAAATATTCATTTTATTAAATGGCATATATTAGATAATATTGATTTTATTCGTTAATACTAGATTAAATAGGATTTCTATGAAAGAAAATGTAAGTAAACTTTTTCAGTGTATTATTAAAGTCTAGTAATCTAGATTGTGTTACATTTTAATAGGATTATCTTTAGTTTCATAACAGGTACATACCATAAATGCAATCCAGACATTTATGAAAGATAATAAATTATTTTCGTGGTTCCGTTAATATGAATAGTATACGAATATAGGTACGTGAAAACATAGCGAACAAAAAGCAATTTCGTTCCTAATACAGTTGCACATCTTTGTCTGCAATTGTCCAATAAAATCTACTGACCGTGTTCCCTTCCGTACATCTTTTTGTCTAGTGACGTTACAATCGAATGTTAATAACATTGGTATATGTTAACTGAGTAGAAAGGTGTAAAGTTCACTTTGATTAAGATCGTAGATACAAACTTCAGGTTCAATTTCCAATAATAAAATTAATATTTTAAAAATCAATTCGTCATCAGTACTAATTATTAAACAACATTATTATGTAAATTCACTTTCGGCCCTAATAATATAATACCTACGATTACAATATCATCAAAACATCAACGATAAATAATTTTTAAATACAAATAATACTTGAAACGATAGACCTTTTAACAAATATTCTTATAGATAAAAAAGACATGAATTATTCGAAGGATTTCTATGTTTGAAATTAGGAACGAATCCTAATAAAATAGTTGGTCTGAATCAATACATACATATATAGCTTTCTTTCCGAACTTTTCCGAACTTTTCCGAGCCGAATAGAAGTACGGTTTTCTTTGCTTTTATTCGTTTCATATAACGTGTCAATATACGTAGATGAGAAGATGGGATATTCTGTAACAGCCAATTACTTTGGACACTAATTCATTCTGAACTCTTTTCCTTATATTTCTTTCCTCAGAATTTACGCAATACTATAATACTGAAAGTGTTTATCTACACTTTCCAAAGAAATATTCCTTACTATCAATATGTTAACAAAAATACAATTTGCAGTAGATAAACAAATGATATTTTCTGATATTTTATTAAAACTATATAAATGTAAGCTGTATTATGTTTTTTTAATTAAACCAAAATTCTTGAATTTAGTAGATAAAATCTCGAATAAAGATTATTTTTATTTTTTCAGGAAACTTTGTTTTTCAATACGACATTATGCATTTTATATTATCTATTTATTAGAAGTTTTATGTAGTTTAATAGAAATTCTTTAAGATTTCCAAGCACATACTGTGTATGTGCTCCATATTCTCTGTATACCTTACATTTTTCCACCCTAAACGCCCTTTTGCCTGCTCTTTACACACTGTCACACTTGCCCATTCTTGGCTACCGCTCCTTATGTTCTTCTTCCACCATTCTGTCTTCCAGATATTCTTCAATTTCCATTCCTATCTTGCACCAATCACAATAGCTTGACTTGTCAGATTTGCTCCAATCATCCTTCCCTGTTCTTTTATTTTTAACCCTCTTTTAAGCTCTTTTTTTCTTTAAATCCTTCCTGTTTTCTTGTCATCTTCTATGTTGTTTCAGTTTCTACTTCTTCCATTACATCAATTACTTCTCTTCTCTATACTAATGGCGCTTCGATTTCGATTCTGCGGAGGTCTGCAATTTGATGAATTATGGCTCATCTGCCTGCTCCCATCTGTAATACGCTACCTTAATTCTCCTAACGTCAGACTCCATTCTCCATATGTATTCTGGGATATTGGTATTTGATCCTAGAACTATTTTCAGGCATCTTCTCTGTGCCCTTTCTATTTCCTCTTCTTCCTTCTCATCCAACCCCGTACTTCCACTCCATACATGAACCCTGTACTGGTGTATCTATTAAGTACAACTTTCTTTTCAAGCCTCCAATTTCTGTTTTTCTCGCCAAGCTCCCTGCTGTATTCGCGGTTTTTCAGATTTTCGCTGCGATGCAATGGTCCTTAAATGCTTAATGAACGTGTTACCCGTTGATAACCAATGCCCCAAGTATTATATTATATCTATTGATTACTTCCATTCATTTTGAACATCAGTTCCCTGTTTCAGATAAATCGAAGACCTTAAAATCTTTAAATGCAAGATATAGTTTTCTGCCTTTTTTAAAAATTTGTTATCGATTAAGCTATTTAAGACAAATGTATGATCTCGCATACTTCTCTTTTATCAAAAGCTTACCTGACTTTCCTTCAGTATTTTTTCATCTTCTGATTCTCCCTCCCAAAATCATTGTTGATAACTTAATCGTCATTAACTCATATTCAAGGATTGGGAGGATGGCTCCTCTGTAATTGGAAGCTACTTCCTCGGCCCCTACTTGATATGTATATTATTGGAAAAATCCTTATCTCTCCTCAGTTTTTCGCTAGCTGTTCTTTCATCCACATTTCATTAAGAAGTCCTCTCAATTTTGGCATCCGTTTGCTGAGTAGATTTCCTAAAAATTCAACTTTAAGTTCATCTTCTTCTGCTGCTTTATTCTTTTTCGTCAATTTCAGAGATTTCCGTGCTTCTTCCTCTTCTATGTCTTCGTTTAGTGTTTCTTCATTTCCTACCACTTTTCTTTCTTTATCCTCCTGTGTTTCCCTTACCCGTTTCTCGTTCCTTTGCTTCTCCCTTTTCTTTCTTTCTTTCGTCCCCCAGGAATCGCTCATGGATTTGCTTTTCCCTCCTCTTTCCATTTTTTCTTGTTTTTCCTCCTTCTTTTCCTTTATCACCCTCACCCTTTCCTCTTTAAGACTTTTTAGTCCGTCCTATCGTTTTATTTTTAAATATTTTTTGGACGTGTTCCATACTTATTTTATTTGCTCTTTACAATCTTTTAAAAAGACTTCCCTGCTTTTCTTGTCGATTATGTATTTTATATTATATATACTTCTATTTATGTAACTAAAATCCATCGAATTGAAATTATTTTTTGGTTACTAATTTTTAATTTTATGGAAAAGTTTCTTATTAAAAAATGTTCAGTAGAAGATCTACCAAACTGAAAATATTGGAACATTTTTTTAATTTAAGGTATAATATGCTTCAAAAACAAAACTTTTGCAATACATTCGTATATGGTTAATTAATCTTTAAACGTCAGAATAAAGAAGTTGATGTAGAAATATTTTTATTAATGTATAAATAGTTTTGACAAGGTTTAAGACATTAAAAGGTTTTTAAACCAAGATATAATATTTTTCAAAAACAGAAAATTCAATGTTTTTATTTTATTAATTAATTACTAAATATCGTAATAATGAAGTTAGCTTCTAACTTTTTCTAATACTCTATGTGTAATTTTAATTTAGATTAAGATATCAAAACATTCATTTAAAATAAAAGATCTAATATGTTTCTATCTAACTAGTTAATGCTTAAATGTCACAGTAAACAAGTTGGTGCAAAAATATGTCAAATGATCTATATTTCTAAATATACAAGGGCATCTATGACTTTATCTTTGTAGGATGTCATCAAGTTGGAGACTCAATACTGGACACTGGTGGATATACCTAAACAGGAAAAACAGGAAACAGTGCCTGCCTTTGTTCTACGCGCATGTTCCATTATGGAGAAGACCCACAAAAGCGGGGAGGGTGTGAAAACTTCGGCCCGTCTGGCCGAGGAAGCTGATACCAAAAGAGAACGCATTGAAAGACTCGAAAGTGAGTTGAAATCCTATTACAAAAGATCAATTTTCCATTTATGGATTATTCCAATAATAATTATGGATTGTTCCAATGTATAAGGTGTTTAAATATAAAGTTGAAAATCAATAGATTAGAGATATAATTGTTAAACATATGTAGTATCGTAAAAAAGGCCTGATTAGAGATCGAGCAAAACAGTGTCGTCTGTCCTGCAGTTGTTAGTTTACATAGGGAAAAAAGTCTATGTGACTAAGGTCACCTAGTTCTTGCGGAGCGTTGACATGATGAGATTAAAGAGAGGAAAAAATAACGCTAATGGAGGGTTGCGATTTGGGTTCAAAGAGTGTTTATCGAGAAGTGAGAGTGAGTCGAGAGGTTAGAGTTAGTCGAGAAGTCGAAGAGTAGAGTTGTTAGCGTTGTCGAGTTGCGAGAGTGGTTGAAGTAAAATAAGATTGTTGCATTTAGTTCAAGTTAAACAATCATCGTTTTCTGTTAGTTTATTTATTGTAAATAAATTATAAATAGTATCAGGAAAAATTTATACCTAAATTTCCCCGATACTATACATACATGTTTGCTTTTCAAGGAGGTATCTATTTTAATAATAAAAATAATATTGTTAATTTGTAATATTATATTATAATGTTACTATCTATATATAATATCATGCGAAAGGTTTATAAATATTTCAAAGAGATAGCTAGTCACGAAAGAATTACGGAATGTATATAATTTCAATGATATCGTTAGATATATTATAACATAGTTCAATAAAAATGTTACGAAAATAAGTCGTAGCGATTATTAGGGAATATTACGAAAATAAAAATAAAAATAAATAAAATATATCTGAAAAGTTATCGCAGTGGTTCCAATTATACCACTTTGAATTGAATTCGAATTGAAATGAAATTATCTCCTAAATTAATGGTCCTATGTTATTGAGGTGGTATGTCGTGATAGGTGCGGAAGGAATACTCAGATGTTCAACAAAAAGTTTATTACTATTAACAATCAACAGATCAACAATTTATACGATTCACACTTATGATTAACCATCGAGAGTTTACAATCGCGTATCTCGGCTTATGTTTGCTTCGCTATAATGCTGAACCTTCCGCACTTCGCGGCTTGAGACAGAATGAATCTTTTGTTCGAAACCAAACGGATTCTTTCCTTAGTTGCCCTTCGATATCCCTACTGCACACGCGTTTATTAGATGTACCGCGGCGGTTGCCGCGCGTGCATTCTTCCGAACATTCGGCGGAAGAACCGTAAGGATATCGATGGCACATTAGGTACGTCGGCCTTACGCTTTGAAGGTATAGCGCTTTGTGTCGCGAAGTCGTTGGAAAATTCCGTGCTCGACTGCCATATTATGCCACATTATGAATAGATTTATTCTTTTTTACGCAAAATTACGAGCTGGATCGACTAACGTAATGAAAAATATATGATTTCATTTGAAAAAACAAACTTGATCTTCATATGTCCACTACGCATATTCTTACAAAAATTAATCACGTCAAATTATGTCCCCATTGAAACCATTTCAACCATCCATTTCATTAGAATTGACACTACAATTTGAAGACAAACATAATCATTTGGTAATGATAAAATAATTTACTAACTCAGTTTTGTTGTTAAATATATGTTTTTAAAATAAAATTTTAACCCCTTAACCTACGATTTACGTTCGAGATTTTTGGACCGAAAACGATCATCGTACTACGGGCTATGCCCGTAGTTGTAAATTAAGAGGTTAAAACAATTAAGTTCTTCGCTATTCTTACCTAAGATTTATACATATACAACTATACAAATGTTGCTTTTTTTTACTTTCTATGTAATATAAATACACCTATTACAAATTATGGTTAATTACGACATACTTTTCAAAGCCATTAACACTACTATTACCGACGTCTAAAATACAAAACTTGCACCAAAGAGGTCAAAATGGAAGGTGTGAAAAAATATATATTTACAATTCAAGAAAATGCAAGTTTTTATTTACATATTTTACGAAAAATCACACGAATTCCCCAAAATGCATCGTCGTGAATACATAAATATACATACATTTAATGCTACAAAAATTAAAATTATAAAAAATTGCAAATTGGTCATTTTAATTGTTAAGACAGTTTTAGAGTTAAAAATTATCTACCTTATAGACGATTCTATAGAATAAAGCAAATGGAAAGAAAATAAATATAATTGTGTAACTAATGTGTAAAACATTGAGATACAACTTCTTATAGAAAATATTAAACGTGCCATAAAAAGATAAAGCCCAATATGACTTTAAAATAAATTACTGATTAAGTTTATTACGCATTGCATCAAATAGCATATACGTTATATACGTTTTTCATTGAAGGTTTTATAGGTCATATAGGTTTTATATTTGTTCTCTATCGCTTTATTCCTCTGTATATATATATATGTGAACTCCCTAAGAGTTCAAACGCGGATAAACAAAAGGACTTTCTCTGTTTAACGAACAATGTGACCTTATTTGTCGTTACGGATAACCGATTTGCTAAACAGTCATTACACAGGCAGACAGTCTGAGAAGAAGAAGAATTTCGAGCATTAGAAATAGACACGGTCACAAGAAGGAAATTATTATTTAGAGTATTGAAAATTTACAGAGAAAGAGCGGTTGTTTAGGACGTGGAAAATCGAGAATCGATTTTCAGGTAGACCGTGTACAAAGCTTTGTTATTCATTATTATTCATTGTTATTAATTATTATTAATTGTTGTCTACCTCTGTATTTTATTTAAGTATTGTTGCAATAAACTCGATTTTTAGACTTAAGAATCGATCCCTGAATTATCCAGAATTGAACATTATATATATGTATCATATTTATTTGTATGTATAGGTATGACAACAGCTCAAATTGAAGCAGAGAACACTCAAATGACCAACGACCTGTACAGACTATTGAAAAAGTACACGGGGCTGAGAAATCTCATTCGAGACTTAAAGGTATTTATAAACTAAGCAGACCAAATTATTCTTTGCTTCACATATCATTTTTTCTTTCTTTTACATGTATCGAAACTGAATAAGTTGATAAATAATTCCTGAAAAACATGTTCAAAAACATGCTCGCTCGAGAACCTTCCTTATGTTTTTATCATGCAAATACACATATATACATATCTTATATGTAAATCCCACTTTATTTCCTCGTCCTTCATTATCCAAACAGAGTAACTATAAAAGAAGTTATTCAATAGAGAAAAGATATGATTGTTCGTAAAGTTATGAAAATTTGTTTGCGTCTACGGAGCTATTGTTCAAAGTAAAAAACGTTTGCTCACGTTGTCTTATAAATGCAAAAATGCCAGTCATTTAAGAAGAAATGGTACGACCGAGATGAATAAAGTAGGAATAACTTAGCGCTGCGCTGCCCATATAGATTTATCAGATCTGTAAATATGAAACCGGAATTTGCTTATAGATGGTCCTAGCTGATAATGTAGTTATCACTAAACTGCGTCATTGATGCCAAAAGTCTTTGTTACCATCTCACAAACATTTTCGACTCAGAACAATACAAGTTTCATACAACAGCATAGTTTGTAATAGCGTTGAACATGTCGAATTTTGTGCCTGGAACTACGATTTGCGGACAACATTGATTTTCTGTTACCATTTGAAGAAAACTGCTGCAGGATCGCATCGAATGCTTGTCGAAGTTTAGCTCTTGGTAAATCACAGTGCTTTGAGTGGTTTAAAAAATTCAGAAGTGGCAATTTTGACGTGAGGAACGAAGAACGTGGATCAGAAGGGTGTGATCTATTATGAGCTGTTAAAACCTGGTGAAACCGTTAATACTGAGCGCTACCGATAACAAATGATCGATTTGAATCAAGCTTTACGTGAAAAACGACCAGAATATCAAAAAAGGCAACACAAAGTAATTTTGCTTCATGATAATGCACCATCACATACAGCAAAGCCGGTCAAGGAAATGATTGAAGCGTTCAGTTGGGAAATACTTTCGCACGCGGCTTACTTACCAGACTTGGCTCCGTCCGATTACTATTTACTTGCATCGATGGGACTCGCACTTTCTGACCAGCACTTCACTTCTTACGAAAATGTACGAAAATGGCTCGATGACTGGTTTGCCTCAAGAGAGCGACAGTGTTTTTGGCGTGACATCCACCAATTGCCAGATAGGTGGGAAAAATGTATAGCTAGCGATGGGCAATACTTCGAATAAAATATTTTTAAACATTTTCATACAATAAACGTGTATTCTCTATACAAAAATTCCGGTTTCATATTTACATACCTGGTATCATTATCCACAATGCTCACTTCAAACCTGACGAAGTTCGTAAAGAAATAATATTAGTTCCCGGCACTGATTGATCAAGATTTCTTCGCGTTGTTTTTCTTAAACAGACAGTTTCTTAACGTATTGCTTGAAACAAATTCTAATCTACATCTTATTAGTCTAAAGCTTCTAGAAAAATGTGGAACATACTTTTTAGAATAAAATAATTGTATATTTGTATCCAAGTATATCATAATTTACAAATACAATTAAACTACAATTAAACTACTTTTTGTTTTTCTCGTTTTAATGTTGCTTTCGAAGGTCATTAGCAATCTCATGTACCTATTCTTGTTCAATTTTTAATATATTTACACTAATTCTAAATGCATAAACATCCACAATATCATTATGAACTATATGAAAAGTTTCTTATATAAATTTCTTATATAAATTTAGTTATCACATAGTGGTAAAGGGTCTCTTTATTTGTCTTTTCACTTTATAAGATAAAATAAAATACTCAATGTGATAACATTAATAATAATCTAATAGTTATTCTAAATATAAAAATATAACCACAATGTTCATTAATTCTTTCCAAATCGAAATTATCGAATTTTCCCTAACCAAGCAAATTACCAATACGATTAAGAGGGTTGATAATAAAAACAATACTTGTAAAATTTTTTTACTTCTTAGATAAAAATGCAAACTCACAACAGGGTGGAATTAATGTTATAAAAAATAATCTATACTTTAACTATCAAATGAAAATTAACCAGTTCTATAAAATCCTTTGTCACGAGGTGATTGATTTAATTGATTTAATGATATAAATCTATGATTTAATTAAATAGGTATAGTTTTTCTGCGATATGATTATAAATACACTCACTCAGGAATTGTGTATATTTTACATATTATTATATAATTATGAATATTTTGTTTAAAAAATTAAATTGCTTTGAACAGAAATTAAAAATGCTAGAGCAATCTTGCACTGTCACGGAGAAAAACAAACGTGGACAGAAATTGTTTTTGTCATGAGTTCTTTAATTTTTTCATTTACCAACTTACAATTACTCACTATTTTGTCATAGACCATGAAGACCTATCTTATGTTAATAATACTAATGCTCTGCTTCCCACAGGAGGAATACAATGGCTCAAAAGTGTATCCAATCTTTCCGCGTTATCCGATCCTAAAGGACATGATAAAGGATATAATGCATAATCCAGACTATATGGAAGTTTGTCACGAGGTGGACCAAGCATAGCGGCCAGACCCCCTCCACCGCTCGCCACGTATGACCTTGTAAAAAGGATCTTAGCGTGGATGTTGGTGAAGGGGGTGTACCAGAAACGAGCCTGAGCAAAACTTTCACTTCTCCATTCATCGTGACTGATTACCGCAAATTCTGTTTTATTTCACACTTACGGTTTCTATAAAAATCTACATATCTGTGTTTATAGCACATTTCGTCTGATGATATTCAGCCGGTATATATTTACAAGAAACCATACATTACCTTGTGTGTACGCTAATTGGAATCATGTTTGTTAATTGAATGCCCGAAGAAAATATGCGTGAATGTAAAGTAAGGAAATATGACATTGAGTTGTGAGGAGAAAAGGAACAGAAGATAGATTTAATCAAAAAATATATAATAAGACGAACGATCCTTTGAAGATTCTCCGTATGTTGGAATGATGCTTTTAGTATAGTATTTTTCGTGATATTTTATGGTATCACGAGAGATCTGCTACTTGGCGACAATAAATAACAATACAAATGCAGAAATTAATTTTTGTTGAATTTTTATTGAATAAAGAATTTTTAGAATTGCAAAATAACTTGTTGGTATTTCAAGAGAGAAAAGGATAATTCATGAAAAATGAAATTATGTCCTTGTTGTGATTTCAAAATTTCATCTTTTCGATCTGAAAGATAAGATAATTATCAAAAGGATTCTTTAATGTGAAAATTCATGAAAATGAAAAAAGATATATTTCGACAGAAGCGCCAAGTACTACAAGAACAACTAATTCCAACATAGGGAAGAAATAAAATTGATCATCGTAGTTTCTGATTACGATCGGAATAGCCGCTTGCACGTTGAAACACAAAATACAAAAATTATACCAATACGTTTCACACGTAAACGTTGTGTAAACGTGGTGTAAAATTTCTGTTAAGGCAGTTCATAATGAAGAAAATCCTAAGAGATGTTAGATTTATAAGATGTGTCCCCATCGTCGAGTGTTGTGTATCTTTGTATACAAATTATATCGTATGCGCGTGCATGTGCTTATCAAAATAATAAAATAATTTAAGTGATTAAGTGTGAAACGCAACACTCTGCTTTCTGCTACTCGGTGGTCGTAATACGTGATGCCCTCATTAAGCATTGTCAACTTGATAAGAGTTTGTTGAACAAAGGAGACCTCTCTTTACCGACAAACAGGACAAACGGTAGCAATTTAGTAAGATAATATATTTATTCTGCGTGAAATATCGCTTTGCGAATGATGACACTCTTTTTCGTAATACAGAAACATTTTTGCTTCGACTACGGTGGGAACTAGATATTTAGGTATAACATCATTAACTCATTAATAATCGTTGTCGTACGCGATGGTGTAACTGATGCAATACAGAATGTATAGCATGGTGATGTTACACAGAGAAAAATTTATTGTATCCATTATTTTATGCTATAACTATTTCTATAGAGTTTATTGAAGTTTAATGTCGTATCAACTATAAAATTATTAGCGGTACTATAGAAGGATATATTATAGTGCGAGATATTAATTTGCACTAATTCATCAAATAATTTTGTATCCTCGATAGATATTAACAAACTTGTTTTCGCTTTATTCGTGCATATTTAACACACTTGAGTTTAAATAACGATCTTTTAAATCTCATGTTGGAAGTCATTTGAAAAAGAAGAAGTCATTAAAAGTTCGATACAAAAGATTTGTCTTTCACTTCTATCATGATTCTCAAATGTCTTCTCGTATTTTTCTTTCGTAAAATTTTAAATTCAGCAGGAATAACCTTTTCTATTTTAAAAAACAAATGATTCTATACCTTTGTATTTTGTTGTATCTATGCTTTATTTAACATTAATTTAGATACGTAACATTATACACATAAAATATTTCTTAAACTCCTAAAAAAAAATGCCTAACAGAGTTCAAATTTATTTATCTTGAACACATAAAAACATATTTTTTCCGTCTAGTGAAAGTGGAAAAATTGCTATGAATATTTTCACTTCGTGCAGTTCACTTATAATATCCTGTACGAACTTCTTTTCATCATCAGTTGAAAGACTACAAGATGTATATGCTGTATTCACATTCGACTCCAATTAAAACGGAATTACTGCTTTGTATATCTTGGTTGAAACAATGCTAACCATAGATCATACTCATTTACGTTGTTGTATAATAATGCAGAAAGAAGAGGATGTATTCTTTAAGAAATTTGACATAATAAACATATCTCATCATTATCACATTTACATATATACAATATAAATATAAAAGCACCTACATGATATAGGCAGACACACGTGCGTACTTTTACAACAAATTGAAATAAAATATTTCACTTTAGTCAACCTCTACATTTCCAGAAAATATAAAATTATCCATTGTTCTACGTAACGTCGATTCATCTTATATTTCTTTGTTATCGAAGTACATATGTATGTATGTAAGCAAGATATGTTTGTCTACTAACATAATTATATGATGCACTATACGTTTTAGAAAAACTGTTAAATCAATAAAATATCGTATTCGCTATAATTCATGAAAAATATTGGAGTTCGTGCATTGACATAACTTGACTCGAACATTATATGAATTAACTCGGCTGAAAAGATTAACTTTCCATCAAATTTTTCAATTTTTAATTAAGAAATAAATTGTAATAAATTTAAAAAAATTAATAGACATGAAAAACTGAGAAGTTTCAGCGTACATAGCTAATAAAACACCATAAATTCTATGGCGTTATTTATCTTTCATTTGCTTGCTTCATGAAAGCTTATGAAAGCTTAAATTGATTGTGGAATATAATTAATCGATTTATCGATGCTTCATCTATCACGCTATTAGAATAAGCAACGGTGCATAAAATGATAGCAAAAACTAATATAATACGAATATATAAACTATGAAAAGTTTTGCTACGTTATCTTAATACTTAAAAATCAAATAATGAATTATGGCGAATTTACGATTTAAATGTATAAATTATAAACTATATAATCAAACGAATTTCTGTAAACGTCCGTTTACGAAAAAAATTCGCGGGATATATCATAATTTGATATCAAAATTTCAATTACGTAAATTTATCAAAAATCTCTGACAAACATCTGCAATATTCCATATATATAAATAATAATAGTTCGCATAATATTTAAAATAAGTACTTCTCGGAATGGAATATTTATTTTAATACACATTATTGTGATATTGATTTACATTTCAAGTGGGACACATAACAGCCTTGGAAAAATCTATACTGAGAGTTTAAATCGTTAAAATCTAGTCGTAAAAGAAACAAAAATATGAATCATCTACTACGTAAGTAATATGTAAGAAAAAAAACCAATGGCTGACAGCTCGAAATCAAAATGCACGTATATGTAATGCACGACAGACATTGAGACGACAAGACGATCTATTATCAAAACGTGGATCCTCCTCAATGTATGTCGATGTCTAGTGACCCATAGGAACCCTTCCCTTGTATGTTTAAAATGATTCTTATATCCCAATCAAAAGCCTGTTACAAAGAAAGAAAATAACGGATCAGTTCAGAGAAATGCTGGGTACAGGCATATACAGAAACTAAAATGATGATTAAGTGGTCAAATGACATACTTGATGATTAATATCGAAAAGGTAATTTATGATTTCGTAATGCGCATTGCTCTTCAAATTGATTCATATCTGGAAACAAAATGAAACTTACGATACTTATGCGAATCAAATTTTGCAGGGAATAAAATATTTTTCGAATGGTGTTCTTTTCTATCACACCGATCGCCTTCAGTTTATTGATATCAAAAGTAACACGTACAAAATAAAATTTAAGCAACCCTAAATAATGAGCTTACACGAACGGTACTTTAATTTTTACAAATTTCATGATAATTTTCCGTTGTAACATACTTTTTTCACTGAAATACACAAGAAATTTGGCAGTGAATCAAACTTGAGAAGCTTTGAATGAAATTTATACAAATATTAATATTAAGGTATATCGGAAATGGAAATTTCAAAAATTATATCAAATATCAATCATGCGCAAGATTATATCGTATAAAATTCTGAACAAGAACGGATTTAAATTTATTTGTCTGCATTCAGCAAATCTACGTAAAAGAGGAATACATACATACTGTAGCTATTGACTGTCTAGAATAGTGCTTTTGTCGTAGATATTTATCTTCTTCTATGATCTATGTATATGTATAAAGAAACGTACAATATTTGAAGAAATTTCGACACAAAAAACTACACTGCAGCTTAATAATTTCCAATTTATTTTCCATTAATATTTCCTAATTTCACCGTTATCTAGCATATATACTTAACCTTTTCTTTAAATTATTTAGTTATTCTTGCAAATACATTACCACATAATCAAATATTTACTTGTGCTATAAATCAAAAAAGAATCTAAATACTTAAAGATCAAAATTTAGAAAAAATCGCGAACATTATTTATGCAATGTTAATTGACTATATTATATTCTTAACGTTGATATAAAGACCAAAGTTAACTGAAGAATAACCACGAAATGTACACATTACATAGTCTATACAAATTCATTACCAAACCTTGTTTCTGAAACGTTGACTGGTTAAATTATATTTATAATTATTATATGTATATCCAGATGCATCTACGATTACCTTGAGATAATTTAGTCGCGACATAATTCGTATCTTTTATGTAAAACAAAATACCTTCTTAGACCAATGATCGCATAATGTTAAGGAGAACTTAAGGTATAGTATAAAGCAGAACTACATGTAGCTAAGGAGTAAAGCTATACTCGATGCAATGTCTTTGAATTGATGAATATAGCAAGTGTACTCGCCTTTTTGATGAAACTAGGAGAGTGCCAAATAGATTTTGAAAGTTTATATGTGTGCGTAAGTGTGAATATGACGTTATGCAATGGCGTATACATATATATTTGCGAGTGTTACTGTAAGATTTTTATATAGTGTATCGTACGTAATAATGTTGATGTAGTTTTATTTTGCTGGACTAATTAACTGATTGTTAATTGTGCGTAAAAATTTTTTATGACTATATAAAACAGAAACTTTTACCTATGCATAATGCATATAAATTAAATTATTTGTTGTATATAAAATCAAATCTATTTTAATTTCAGTAATTAAAACTATTTTCAGTGATGAAGATATTTAGCAAAATTCGTTATTTATCGAAAAACATATTGAAAATAAGTTATTGAAGCGTGTGAAAACCAGAACTCATCCCAGCGAAAAAAACTATCAATGATATAAGTATAATTACAATAAACATACACATACGGATGTCTGATACGAGAGATCTACCTAATGTGTTTGAGAATGTGTACATGGTAGACGTAATAACCGTGTTAATGTCCTATAGAAATGTATAACATTCAATGGTGCTTTGGTTTCTCATGGGATGCTATTAAGAGAGGTCTTTAAACCATTAAAGATACGATATTTCTATACGTATAAAACACGATAAATATACAAAGAAGCACTTTTTAATCTTTATCCCTCCGACTCTAATAGCAATATGTCCATAAAGTAATAAAATTTGTACGATCTAAAAAAAATTAGATTTGCTTCAATCGATGTATGTACATGTTTTTATACAAATCGGCACATAATGATTGAAAATGTTCAGCATATGTCATATTGTAAAAATACTAAGTTTATTGCAAAAAGAATATCGGCAAGTTTAAGATCAATAAGGTACATGAAGATCAATTACGAAATCAAAGGACCATTATCCACTGATTCAATATACATAAGTGTACAATAATCGAATGGCAAATGAAATTTATGGCTTCAAGTAAGAATTCAATTTTCGAAACTTTATCACGCGTTCTTGATAAGTGTATGTTTATGGAATCTATCAATGAAAATTCGACCAATCTGTATGTCTATAACCAGTAATCGTATGCTGTATGACACACGTTTCATGTACGCATCTAAGCGATGTATTTCTATAAGTGGATAAAGAATATGTATACATATTCGCTTTATTACGATAAGCTTCTGAGTGCATATCGATATGTTACATAGACGTAAATTTTTATGGATAAAAAAAATAAATATAAATATATATATTTTGACAGGAACTTCATAAGGAAGTTAGCGAAAATCTTGAGGAGGACCTTTACTGAGACTATTCGTTTAGCGTACAAGCTGTGAAACGATGCAAACGTTTACAAGCAAACGATTCGTTGCTGAACGTTCAATATTGAACGATCATCGTATGTCCCTATAAAAGAATTCTAATATCTTCGTGATATTTTCTGATATAATGTACGATGCCGCGAATTAAATTATTTCGCACGTTTTAGATCCGATTGTGTGAGTGGCTTTAAATACTTTCGTATTCTGAACGAAATTGTGCGGTCACAGTCCATCTCAAAAAACAAAAAAGAGTCGTAAAGAATTTGAAGATATAGTGTTTTCTAATTTCATAATCATTAGTGATCATAGGTTTTCGTCTTTTTACTCACAATTATATTATACCTATGATAAGTTGCCGTAAATAAAATAATTCGTTTTACGCACTATTAGAATACATACTAGCATAGAGCAAGAGATGTCAAGGTATTATAAGTACAGCTAGCATTGTGTACTTCATTGTAAAATGTGCGATTTAATCAACAGACTACACATAAATTAATAAGTCAATCACCAGGCTAGATCGACTGAGAGAACACATTATACATATAAGATTATACACATAGGTCGTCTGTTATGATTTATATCGTGCAATCTTTGCAGTCAATAGTTATCGAAATATAGATTTTCAGATCAATATGTGAAGTTTATTAAGCGCGCACGTTTCAACGTCGCAGGAAATTCACAAATGTTTCTCGAACTTTGATCATTCATACCATTAATCACTAGTCCGTGTAGAATTTATAATATACATATAATCACTTGTGGTAACATGAAAAAGGGAGATAAGCTATTGTGATGTTTGTATGTTCGTTACGGTAGAATTGCAAAGTGGAATTATTTAGGAATGCATAGTGTATAACTATACTATAATCATGTATGATATCGTTTAGATCTTTATCAGTTCCATTATTATGTGTATGGAAATTTATTAAAGTATAGTTAGAGTACAATGCTCACGTTGATCAATTGTAAATTATGTCATGCACTTGATAAATTTATACACACACGCATCTGTTCTTATTTAACACTGGCTTTTATTTCTATTAAAATTCTTTACGTCTGATCATAATATATGAACATGAGATATCTGACTGTACACAAATTACGTTTAAAGAATGGAGAAAATCAACGTTCATTATCAATATACGCATGAATGATGCGTTTAATGCAAACTATATATATACTAGTCCTCGTTAAAAAAAAACGTCGATGTCCTGACTGTTTCGTGTTGAGAATTAAAGTTTTTGATGTTTTAATAACCGCTTCGTTAAAAATAACAGAATCTTAACGTCAAATTATAATGCTGCTAATCGTTGTTAAACTTTAATGTAGAGAATATAAAATATTACAAAAAAATAGTCAAAAATCTTTTCACTGAAACACAATTTTGCATTAAATCTTTGCATGTCGAATTTTGATATATTATTTCTAATATATTGATATACGTATATATATATTTATTAATAAAAATTATAGTTATTAATGGCATTTAATATAAATGTATATATATTTATATACATTTAAATATATTAATATATATATATATATATATTACTTTTTCAAAAAAAAAAAAAAAACTTTTAGTACTATAAAGGACGTTAAGATTCTAGAAAAAAGGTAGAGTTAGAAAAAACGAGAATAGCCGACGAATCGCATAATGTTGATGTGTATAAGTAAAACTATTAGTTTGCAATTCATGTAACTAGATATCCGATGAATGTGACGTATGTTAATAAGCAAGTAAAATGTTACAAGGAAACTGTGTGCGTTTGTAATAGCGTTCCTTAAAAGGACTGGCCCTCATAGACAACGTTTAAAGAAAATGCATTTATGTATGAACTGGTGTTCACTAGTACACAACTAACTAATAGATATCATGCTAGATTAGTTAAAATGTAATGTATGCTAGATGTTATAATAGTGTTGTACTAGTGTTTACACCTTCCTATTTATGCGTTCTGTGTTTCCTGGTGGAAAATAGCGAGTAGTTACGTGTACAAGTAGTTTTAAGAACGATCTTAGTCCATTAATTTGATCAGAATTTTATGCTATAGTATATATTGAATGTACAATTTTAATTTCCCTGTAATACATCTTTGTTACCGCTATAAAACTTCACTTGTTTATTGGTTGTTAAGCTTTGTTAATAAAATGCCATAAAATTTTAAATGACTTCTTTACTCGATTTTTCGAATTCATTTTCTGAAATTTCATTCTCTGTTATTAGGTTGTCCCAGAAGTTTCTTTCGTTTTATAAAGAAATAATAGATGCAGAACATTTTTTGTTTTGTCCATGTTTTGTATGATTTTTATTATTATGATCATACATAATTTAATAAAATAATATAAAGCAAAAAATGTTGTACTGGTATTATTCCTTATGAAATGGTATTATGAAATGGTATTATTTCCTTATGAAACAAAAGAAACATTTGGGACGAGCTAATACAATTGCCATATTATATATAACTGAGTCGGTGATTATGCAAGTGTCCTATGTCTCATTTCGAGATATTTAAAGTTTTGCGTCTGACGCACGAATTGAGTTCTGTTTAATGACTCAACATCCAATTCGATCCAGCTGTTCCAATATAATATATAATATGGTTAAATTTCTACTACTTTGAAAAGTGCAATGCAACGTAAAATAAGTGATAAATCCAATTTTTTTAGATATTTGACTTATCCGGAACAATTGGAATGTGGATTTTGCTGCACTTATGAGAAAATTAAATGTAAAATATCTAACGTATTCGTAACCTAATTATCAAATATACATGTAAATTTATTAAACTTTTATATTGTATAAGTACGAAATTAGACAAAATTATCTATAAAATATTGTTTGCTTGATTTTAATAATTTAATTTATTAATAAGTTCTGTTATGCATTGAAAGAACTTTAGCGATAAGATTAGTGCATATGAATGCAATAATACATAAGTCATATTGTATCAGTTTCTCTAAATAAGCGGATCGCAGATTAGTCCATCCGAAATATATATCAAGTTTTCACAGGCGGCACCACTAATAGCATGGAAGTTAGTAACAATCAAGATGGCTGCTACCAACTCGAATATATCCAGTGATAGTCCAACTAAGAAGGAGGACGAATTCAATGAATTTTATTCCGAAGTATGTAAATCTCGAATGACATCATATCATTAGAACATCTATCTGTGTAAAAGTCAGTTTTTGATACAATTCTTGGTTATATAACTGTAAACACTTGTACCTTGTTTTAAGGGTTAACAAACGTCACTATGTATGCATTAAACAATAATAATAAATCGAATTTAAAGTACAATTTACCAATAGTTTCCCGTTATTTGATAAGTGATACCTAACATTTCTTAAAACATTATAAAGTAAATTGCTTTCTCAGTAAACTTTTGGGTTATAAATAAGCCTAACCTATACAACTGTATTCGCGCCCTAAACAAATAGTTGTTTTGCATTGTACGAAATTTTATTTTTCTTCAGGTGAAAGAAATAGAAAAAAGAGATTCGGTATTAACTCCCAAACAACAAATTGACAGATTACTTCGTCCTGGTTCGTCGTATTTTAATTTAAACCCTTTTGAAGTATTACAAATTGATCCATCCACATCTATAGATGAAATAAAAAAGAAATATCGACGTGTAAGTTAACATCTTTTTCGTCTTTAATATAATGTGTAAATTTTAAAATATACGTTATTAAATTATTTTTATTATGTAGATGTCAATTCTTGTGCATCCTGATAAAAACCAAGATGACGCAGAACGTGCACAACAAGCATTCGAAAGTATGTATTAATTTACATTTTAAGAACTGATGAATTTTCAAAATTGTTTTTCATTATAGTCGTTAACAAAGCATGGAAAACATTGGAAAACGAAGAAACTAGAGCTAAATGCATGGATGTTATAGAAGAAGCAAAAGCTAGAACGGATCATATGGTATGAATAATAAACAAATAAATCCTTCTCATTTATAAGAATATATGTGCAATACATTTATAAATGTCGAAAAATTTGTTAGATTGTAGAAAAGAAAAAAAAATTGAAAAAAGAGGGAAAAACAGAAAGTGCAAATATACTTGAGGAGGAAACAGAAGAAGGTTATAGACATGCAGTTTGGGTTATGACAATGAAACTCTTTGCTGACATGGAGAGAAGAAGGTTAATTTGAATAATAATAATATAGTTTATGAAATTGATCCTATTATCTGTAAATAAAAGTTTGTGATTCTTTTTTTTCTGTAGAAGGGAATTAGCTACTAGAGATGCGGAACAACGTAAAAGGAAACGAGAAGAAGAACTATCTGCAGAAGCACAAGCTGCGTTAGAACGTGAGTGGCAAAAAAATTTTGAAGAATCTCGACAATCAAGAGTTGATAGTTGGAAAGCTTTTCAGTCTGGTGCTAGTGCCACAAAACAAAAGAAAGCAAAAAAATTAAAAGCTTTCAGGCCTCCTAAAACGAAAGCTGAATCACGATAATTAAGTAACTGTTCCTGACACCTGACATAGATTCTTTTATTTGATCAGCATTTCATATTTCTTACAAAAAACGTAGTTAAATAGCATGTTTTCACTATGTGACAAATTATTTCATTAGAACTAATTGGAATTGTTCTCATTTAAAATTCGTTTCTTAATTAAAAATTTGTTATTTAAAACTAGTTAAAAAATTAAAATCAGGTGTCAAAGTAGAGAATGAGTTGTAAACAGAGTGATGAGTACATTGAGCAGCAAAGTGTGAGAATGATTAGTGTATGTATCGTTCACAAATAATTTGTGTGTTTGTTGAATCTATATGTATGTATGAACGTACATAGTTGTGATATATTTACATGGCCCGAATAAGTTCAACTTTAAATAAAAGCTTGGTCTAATGAAATTATTGTATGAAATGTACAACAATTTCCATTTGTACTATACATACATTACATTTGTATTGTTGGATAACAAATGTCAATTTTATGATATACACGTACCTCATATTTTTATCTGAAATATACAATCACATGACACAATGCTTTAAAAAAAGACAACATTTAAATTATACAGTGTGTTAAATGAAATTTAGATTAATATTTCTTACTTTTTCATATACTTTTATAAATTACTTTGAAAAGTTTGCATATATCGTACCAATAATTGACAATTAAATAAATATTGCAGTGTTAAAGCTATAAGATGATTTGAAATACAAATTATAAAGATAAAGGTAAAGTATAAATATTCGTCTGCAGAATGCAACCTCTGCTTACATATTGTTATAAAAATTCGACATTATGTATTGGTGTCATGTGTGCACAAAGTATATCTATCTAACAATGTATTATATAATTGTTACATTATGCTAAGGCAAAATATTTCATATGTATTTCATACGTAATGCGGATGAAATTGTGACGCTTTTATATACCTTTGTTTCTTTATTCACTTTCTTTTTCAATTTTAGTAAATAGTTTGTCGCTGCACTAACAATCATATTTTGCACCTTGAGTGACATTACAGTAGTCATATTAACATCTGGAATTTGTTAATCGTTGATTTTAAATATGCTACAAACAAAACCATATATAAAATGATTTAGTGTATGTTTCGTTTGGAAATCAAAAAATATAAAATATTACATTCCTCTTAATTTAACAAAACACTCTAAGTAAGTGATACGACAATATTTTACGTTCATTGCCATCGAACTAGTTTAACGGGCCATGTAGTTATAATTTCCAGTTTTCAATAGATACTCGCATAATGGATGTTACATCGCAACGTACACTTGGTCCAACTGTAATTTGTAAGATTATTGTAAGAAGACAAATTTCTAAAGCATAAGTTTCTCATTGCAAGTCACTTTAAATAGTCTTACTAATATATGAAAGTCAATGTTGTACAAGTGCCGATAAGAATAAACGGCGAGAAAGTGTTTGTGTGTAAAAGATAAAATCGTAAGATGAAATTTTTATCAAAGATATTAAGCTGAATAGCTGATCATAACGTGAAATAACATTTATTTCTAATTTTTTTCTATTTTGTTTTTGTAATATGAATTTTTCTATGATGCCATAAACTTTATTAATTCCAATTTATATATATATATATATATACTATATATATTAATATTATATATAATATTATATAATATCATTATTTTATTAATATATATATAAATATATATATATATATCAGCGCAATATTAATAATCAGTTTACCATCATTAAGTAATACCAAATAATGGATTAAACAATACACACTCGGAGAATGCCTCGTTTATTTATAATATATGTACGATACTGGATGGTAGAAAAAAATCTATTCGTGGCTTTTATTTATTGTACAAAAATTTTATTATATCACAACAAATGATATCATATGACCACATATTCTGTATTAGGCGGAATTGTTTGAAAAATTAACTTTTTTTTTTTTAAATTGATTTCAACTTTTCATTCGTTCGTGAAAATGTTACAACGGATACATTATAGTATTATTTAATGCTATAAAAAAATTCACTTTATGCAAGTAGTAGATTACAAGTCGTCAATGATAATAATTTGTATTGTTCTTTATTTAGTTCGACCATTTGTTATTAATGTATTCGTCTTGTATATTATGACGTCCATGGGATATAAAATGTAAATATGATACACATCGAGTATTCATAATTTAATAACTCCACTCAGGGTGTATGAAAAACATGATAACATTTATGTGACTGAATTGATTCAATATGAAATATCCGCGAAAACTTGTTGCTGAAATTAATTTGGATAAATATATCCTGAATAATGTGATATGCAAATATGAAATTGAAGGTGCGTAAAGTGTGTAACGTTGTAGAAAAATCGAACAAGTCGTGTTCTATTTATTCGTTCACGTGAATGTACCAAATTTTTATGCACTCTACATTCGTAATTCTACTGGAAGAAAGAAGAATGAAGACTACAATTTTTATATATAATCATATTTTATATTTCACAACTTCCTCATCAGGCTTTTTTAGGTTTACATCATAACTCAATAAGAATATTACAAGAAATAAATTACTCATATTTATAGATATTTACTAGTATGTTTACTAAAAATTTTCGAGAATAAGAAACTGCAAAAACGAAACACAGAATATAACTATCTCTATTGTAATTAACCTTAACATAATATCCTTTTATTTTATTAAACTTCTGTTAATAGTATCAAATGTGCTAATAATTATTCATCGTCTCGTCTCTTTTACTCTTTGCATGATCACACTGACTAAAATTAGCACTTTTATTTCTTTTATAAATAAATATAGGAGTGTGGTATAATGCAATTTTTATGTGCAATGTTTATTTTTATCTGTACTTGCTAAACACTTTGTCGTCATAATGTCTTTCAAAGCTGCTGCGCTAGCAATGACGATGAAATGCATTTTACGTGACTGTACACTTCCATCCGGAGTGTGTACGTGAGTCACATGTAGAAATGTATTGACCGAAATTATATACATATCGAAACATTTTATTTATTTAATTTTAAGATATAACTTACAACAGTACTAATATTTTCTCTTGTAAGTTATACTTCATCTTACATATATTACAATAATTAGAAATATTCTAAGCATTTTTTTATTACTTTTACAATAATTGAAAAATGTAATTTTGTAAGAATATATTTTTGCTATAAATAATACATTTTTATATGCAACACTATTATTAAAACTAAAAAGGTTATTATTTGTACTTTAGTAAAAAGAAAATCTACAAATCCTTGCCTTGAAAAATATATATCTTTCGAACTATTATCGACACCAAAAAATATAAAGTAAATTAGTTTATACCGTTTAGTTATTGAAAACAGCTTAAATGAACTGAACAAGAAATTCTGAATAGAAAACACGCTGCTCGACGATCTATACTTTCTTCAAATATTTGTGTTTTCTATTTAAGTATTTACTATAATTATTCAAATATTGTACTCTTTCAAAAAGATTATAGTACAAATAGAATATTTAAATTTTATACAAATATTCTACTTGTATTATATCATTGATTTAACGATACAATTGATTGCCATGGAATGAATGAATAGATTATACTAATTTGTAATTTGTAAAAATGTATGATACAGCAAGAATATTAATATTTAGCTTTGCAATAGCGAACTGCGCAAGTGCGAGGCATATGTGTATACGTAACACGCACCATGCGCAACAGGTAACATTTCGTCCTTTCAAATTTTCAGTTCGATCCGTAGGAAATCGGTTTCTCTTTATAGTGGTAATTGCAATAAATCGATTTGCGATTGAGGACCTAGAAGAGTGAAATTCCAGTTGGGAGAAGAATGATTCACAATATGATAATATAAGTGTATGAAATCAAAACTGAGAAAAAATAAAATTGTACGAATCAAATATCTTCAAAAATCATGAAATCGGCAAATTCTCTTTCGATAAAGATTTTAATTTTAAGAATACATAAAAAATTAATATTCAATTATAGATTTATTATATTCATAGTATTTACTGAAAATGCCATTTATTAATAATAATATACATTATATATTATAATATGGTTTACATTAAATTTTCAAACATTTTGGAAAAAATGTAAAGGGTATTAAAATTCATAAATGTATTAATAAATAAAACAGTATTAAACAATGTAGAGGGGTATTCAGAACAGGCAAAAGTAAAAGGCACAACTGCCATAAAGAGAGATTATATTAACAATTATGGTAATAGAAATTATACAAATAATACCTTCATCCTATAAACAAATATATTATATGTTTTTCTCTTTCGAGACATACAAACCGTATAAAATACATGCATTATTAATGTTGCACAGAATAATACAATATCTTGCAAGTTCAGTTCATATGGTGAAGATCGTAATGCGATTGCTCCGAAAGAACTCCGTATTCGAATAGCTGAGTTGCGTACTAACATGTACATATATAATGGTATACGTATATAATAAGCAAGTTTTTACCGTATGTGTGCATGGGTAATGGAAACGTATTCATATACGTTTATACACGAACCGGCCAGGATAAATATCGACGTATAAGAACCGATGCACGGCAAGAGGAAACCGTTCTTATAGTGCCTTTCTCACACACAGTTTAAAGAAATGTTATTTCTGCGCATATAGCGAGATCCTTCGTGTTTGTGCGATCGCTTCACGAATGGAACGTAATGTTTCTACTTGTAGATGTGAACTGTTACACAGATGGAAAGCAGACACCGATGTGTGTCCTCAACGACAGGTAAACGGAAATGCATCTGGATGGACACGATCGCAAGGGACCTGTAACCAAAAATGTCAGTGTGTATATGTATGTCTGAAAGAAACACACTAACATAATCATAGCAAGCAAAGAATCAAGTGTGCATCGGTGACATAGCGAAAAGAAAAAGTTTCTTTGCGTGTTTTTTTCTAAGCCAAAGAAAGCAATATGCAGACAGGTACGAATACGTAAACACTAATGTCGATAATATACGCTTACGACAGTATGCAAATGAAAGAAATACCATCTACCCGAGACGCGTGCGTACGCGAAAGACACGTGTGTTCATCGCGCAGCACAAGCGTGACCACGTCACGCGGCATATTCATATATATACAATCGCGTGGAACCTGTTCACACACAGAAACGTAAAGAGAGATAAATGTTCGTGTACCTAAATAGACAATCACGGCGCGGCGAAGCAATAGAGGAGAAACTCGTATGTATGAAAATACATAAACAGCCGAAAGATAGCAATGTATAGAGATTAATAGCATCTCTACGAAAGCGCCGACTATGGTGTGGTGGCGTGTACGTGCGCGCAGATGGAAGGAACGCGTTTCGTCCGTGGACAAACGAGCGTCTATGGTACACACAACTAAAAGAAAAATGACGGTGTGCGTGGCTGTGCACAGGTAGAAGGAAGAGAACAGAACGGCAACAGAAGTAGAGGTGCGGCGTGACCGCTTCACCGCGACACTACACGAGACTGCAGTGAGTTGGTCGCTGTCGTGCGTTGCTCTTCACCGCTTTTGGATCGCCGTGAACGATCGATAGCTACGGCGGATCCAGCCGGTCGTGGATCGTGGAAAATCTGTGTGGACTCGCAACCTGTTGCGCTACCGGCTTGCATACATAGGCTTTAGCACGCACCATTCTTACAGCACACCACGGCACCAGTGTTAGCCTTGACGGGCGCCAGCCAACCTGGACACGTACTTAGCTTGCACGACTAGCGCGCGTTCACACGTGGATCGCGCCGAGTGCGCGGCATCGCTACGTGGATTCGAATCAAGGAAAATATCCTCGACGTTGGATAATTGGAGGAAAGTGGCGTCGATATGTGACCCGTGATCGTGTGTTAATAGTGTGCTGGCCAGCGGAGTACCATGTCGACGACGGACGTGTTTCGCATCGCGCAACAGGGACCGCCGAGTGCCGAAGAGGAACGAGGGTAATGTTCAACAGTGTTCTCTCATCGCATGGTTTACCATTTACAATTCGTTTTGTCAGTCCGCTGCTTTTATGTAAAAAACTACGATCTTCGATCAATCGTTGTCTGAGGATTGCAATTTACGTGGCCGGTCGATCATCACAACGAATAATTGTTCTAGGAGTCCGACAGAAATGTTTTTGTTCAGCTTTTAGTTACGTTGTTGCATGACTCGTGTAATTGGAAATGCGTTCTTAAAAGTGATCGTCTTAAACAAGGAATCGTTTGATTTGATCGGTCGTGTAGTCGGTAGGGTGTCGAATCGTCGTATTGGAATGTGATTTAGTCAGGTGTTTCTGTGTGCAGTTTGACGGATTAGATTAGATTTTCGTGTAAAATTTATACATCGTGCACGCACACGTATTTTTCATTACTGTTACGTGAATAATCGAATCCTACTATGAAATAGATACCTGGATGAACGTGTATCGCGGACGAATCGCACGGTAGAATCTTACTTGTTTATTTTTATAACTCATGATCATTTAAGGTTTATCAGAGGGATTTGCGTTATACTTTCTTCGCTGCTCGAGGCAATAAACCTCGACGAATACGAGCCAGCAGAGCGACTGTCGAATACTGAATCGTCGAGAGTAAGACGTTCGCAAGAAACCTGTTTTAGCACTATCCAGAATTTCTACTCCAACCAAGTAAATTAAACCATAGCAAATCGTGGCTCTGTTCCAACATTCAAAATACTTTAAATACATAACTGTCGATGAATTATAATTAAAAATTTTCATCAACAAAAGATTTGTGAAATATTTTTTTAGTTCCCTTTCTTTTGTCGTCAACAATCCGCAGTATGATAATGAAACCATGATGTCTACAATTTTTTTTGCAACGAATGTATCAATTATATTCTTTAGGATATTGCGCAAAGTTGCAAAGACGGTGTAATTGCATTTTTTACCGGTTAAATCTATTTGACGCTAATTAAACAAATGCTGAGATAATGTGCGTGTACCTTTTAGTGTTACTCTACCGTATAATTTACCTGATGTTGCAGTTACTACCATAACGATTCGCATGCTTTAGTCGTACCTTTCTATTCCATCTTACTTTTCACGAGCAAAAGTACTTTACTTCGTAAACGTTATATAAACTCAAATCTCTAATCCATAATGAACTGCAAAAATTTGAGTTATGATATGTAGCTAAAGGAACAAATTTATCATATATCGTACAAAAGAAAATTATCTTTCAATTTAAATCGACCTCGTGATCAGCGATTCTACAGGTGGCTATCGGTGAATAGAAAATACGAAAAGCTTCCACACAGAGGTAGCCACAATATTAGTCACGTTTCTCGACGGTCTCTCTCCCTTCCTCTCTCTCAATGTCAATGACTGCTCCCTCAGGGCTAGCTGTGACCCCCCATGCGAACAAGAGTCTCGTCTTTCTGTATGTTGTAGCATATAGACGGAGTCGAATGGAATGGCGCTTTCACACGAAGCTATAAGGAACTCGCGATATTTATATGTACATATGTATGTATATATCGTGTCCGACATGTCGGTCCAAGTTTCTAGCTATATAAAATGGCTTTAAAAATTGCCGGTAAATATATTTTTAATTGAAATCCTTGCAATCTTAACGGATAGTCACTTGAACACTTAAACTGTTGTCTCTTTGACTTTAATTTGTTATCCGGAAAGGTCGAGGTAACTCGTTATTCGGGTTGTTAATTTCTTAAACGCAATAATATTTTTATTTAATAATTTTCAATTCAAAAACAGCTAATTAAAACTGACTTGTTCTCGTTAATTTTTAGTATTTTAGTTATAGAAGTTTCTGTTTAAGGAACGTGCTTTAACAGATTAAGAAACGATTTTCTCGGAGAATATTTGACTTAAATCCTCTATCGTCTTTTGTGTCATTCTCGATCGAATCGAGTTTTTCTACCATTAACAAATTTCTTAAATTTTAAGAAAAGGTGAAATAATCAATATTGATTTTATTAAATATTAAATATCACCCAAACGCGATCAAAGTTTGCAGCAAGATTAATGTAATTCACAATAATATCGAATATCTCGTTAGTAACAGGACTTTGTGAAATTGTTAATTTCGATAATATTCGTTAATTCTTAAAAGAACTTTGCTTAATAGGAGCTTTCGTTAGGAATTTCCCTGTGACTTATCAAGTTAATATTAGAAGACATTATCGGAACCAGTTCGAGTTTTATACAACTTTCACTGAAAATTATCTATACATAAATACCGACAATTCTTGACGATAAAAGGAGCAATAATGAGCAGTCTAACAACATTTCCACCTAATTTAATGGGATAGTTCTTAAATTTCTTGACGTGGTCGTAACTCTCTAATCGACAGAATTTACGGCAATTATGGCGACAGAATCTTATCAACTAATTCGATAATTATCTATGAAACAGCTTACACGTGCAAGCACGAGGCAGTAGTCGGAGAAACGAACCTTAAACCTTAAGGTTGACTAACGGGACTTCCGGCGTCCGTACGTACCTACAGTGCATACGATGATTGCAATTCTTGTGAGCCGTGGTATATATACTATAGATTTATCGAGATAATGATAAAAAGTGAGTTACATATGTATATGTGCCACTTTTTGCCCTCTCCATGCGAATATCGTAGACTGTTACTAATTTTAGTCGTCTATTTATCGATCCTTAAAACCAACTTCTTTTTTATAAACTTTATTAACGCTCTTATGCATATAATTTAGGCTCGTTATGTTTGATCTTTTATTCAAACGTAGCGACAAATTGTTGGTATATGTTAATCAACCATAATTGTTTAGAATACGCAATATGTATATAATAGCTCGCAAAAGTATTTAAACACTTGTAGAAACATTTCGTAAATAGTTATACATATTGTGTATTATTTGAAACATTTGAAATTTCATTGGCACTGTAATGAGATCGGATTATCACGATTATATTCGTAATGTTTTGGACAAATCTAAAGATATGCAACAAAGCTACAAGACATTTAGAGAAAATACAGTGACTCGCGAAAGTATTCGAAGACTCTTTAAAACAAAATAACTTTTTAAAGATTGGGCCGAACGATGTGAACCTTTTTGAGAAGATAGAAGGATGACGTATAAAAAAGATGGAAAAAGTTGCAATTGGTTGGAATCGCGAGGATGCATGTGATCACTTTTTATAATTTTTTTTCCAAGTTTCTAATTAAAATTTAAAAAATACAGTTTATAGATTTATGTCGGTTATGTACATGCTGAAAATTTCATCGAAATGGGTTAACGTTGCTGTGAGTTATAAACGGTTAAAAATGATGATAACTGCAGTTTTTCACGACTTTCGACCTGTAACTATATATAGTAAATGAGTTGGTTCTTACATCCTTCGTTGCCTGTCACTTGTTTTTGCATCAACTAAACTACTCATGCTGTATACTAATTTTTTAAATATATTGTAACTTCTATATACATATGTAAATTTTCAGATTGGTTTCAAATTTTACCGATATAATCATGTCAACAATATCGCATTAAGTATTAATAAAATTTCGTTTGATATGCATAATATATACAATATGTAGGTATATATAAAAGTTCTTTGTAGTAAATATTCAAATACTTTTGAGTATTGAGTAAGTCTCCGTAGTTGTAAATTGCATAACACTGGTAGCAAGGAGAATTATTCGCGTAATTCGATTTTCTTTTGTACGTCGGGATTCTAATTCAATGTGGCGGTTATAAAATGCAAGTGAAATTACCCGTGTAATGGACTGATTTCCATTTACATATGAGACAGAAGTATCAGATACGGTACAGAAGAAAATCCAAACTACGCAAAAAAATCGCTGCCGCGATGCTTTCGCGTTTTACAAACAACGAGGTGGGGATAACAAATTGATGGAATAATAAAGGACACTGTATGATGTCTTTTATTATGTGTCTGATAATTAATTATATTAACGTCTAGGGAAAGCTATTGTCTTCTCTTGCGTGAAGTCTGGATGACAGAGTGCAGTCGTCGCTGTAGTTTTAAACATAGATACGCTTCTCCGCGTTTCCGCTCCACTTTCCGCACTAATATATTAAAAAACTTGTCATTGATCGGTATATCTATATTTTTCCAGAACGCTGCAAGGAACCTTGTGATCGATTAAAAGCCGTTTGATATGAAACCGCGTCGTGAAAGCACGAGAAAACATTGAATTTTAAATGCAATTTATTAATATCAGAGAAAACTGTTTTAATTGCAGTCGTGAAGAATATCAAATCAAATATCACTATCCAGTAGTATATTTTTGTTGGCAATTAATTGTCGCTTGTAACAGAACAATGCGCCAATTAGGATGTGATACAGTGCAGTCTCATAACTGCAAAACTATCCACAACATTTCAATTCTTATATGTATGTGTTAACATAACAAGGAATAAAGTTTGAAATGTTTGAAATCATATTAGGAGATTATATTTTCAGAAATTGTCGGAAAAGGATAAATCACTGAGGAGAAGAAAAACGATAGCAAGCATCATTGTAATTTTAAGTTTTTTGTCTTATACTTTCTCACGTTATGTTAGGGGATGAGTTGGAACACAGAGTTCATAAAATATCAATACATTTTTAAACAGAAATTGAAAATTCGATTAAAAGAGAAATGAAGTTTTCCTACATTTGGATATTTAATATAAATTATTTCAAGTATGCCTGATTGTTTAAGGATCGTTATTAAATAGAAAGATTACGCAACAGAATATTATGAATTTTAGTTTAACTTAGCATAATTGAAAAAGTTATACACATGAAAAATTAATTTTTTTAATCTATCCGAGTATTTTTGTAACGCGAAAATTAACTATCATTTCAGTTATAATTTATTACACATTATTATATATTATATATTCTAATAATAAATTACAATTACGAAGAAACTGATTACATTTCTGTCACCTGTAATAAATAATCTCTAAACATAATACGAAGCAACTGAATAAATATCTTAATTTGCGCAGATAAATTAATGAACATGAAAATACTATAGTGTCCAAATATTAAAGCTTTATTTATTATTAAAGCTTTATTTTTGTTAACTTCTTTTATAACTATACATCGTATTTATATAGAGAATATTCTATTAACGAAACATCGTATTTATATAGAGAATATTCTATTATATAAAAATTGAATTCGAACTATAGTAAGATGAAATTGCAACGATAACTTGGAAATGTCCTAGGTTCACTCTATTTATAATAAATTTGATCATTGGATTTTGCAATACTTTTACTTAGATTTTGTCGTGTTGTATATATTTTCTACCGTATATCTATATAAGAAGTGAACATTTTAGACCTGAAGATACACATAACGGAGGAACTGCATTTACTAAAGTTGACGTAACAGGTTATCTTCGTATACTAGAACGGATAACCGGATACTCGTTTCCTCCTGAAGGTACGCCATTTATGGGAAATCGCGACAGGGCCACTCTTCCTGGTGGTATCTGTAAACGGTATTATCGCGATTAGAGGTGTACTTGTGCAATAGAACGCTATCTAAATGAGAATCATTGGTATTAGTATCTTTGTGTGTTTGCATATTAATAAACTTGAATGAATGTAGCAACTCGTGCTTCAAATCGGCTGACCTACCAGTTGAAATATCGCTAATAAGAACCTTTACCATCACATTAACAGGGTTTTGTTTCTTCACAGCGAAGCTACTTAGAAGTGTATTTTATGATTATTACCCTCGCTAAAAGCAATAAATATATTTCCTGAACACGTTAGCTTACTCCCGTTACTACCATTCGTATATCTTCGCAGAGCAAATGTCACTACCACTAACAAGAAATTATAGTAACACACTAAAGTGTATTACCCTTTCCACACAAAATATTTGATTTGTTTCCTTCGTATTTCAATAGAATATTTATATCCATAAATTATAAATCATATGTATATTTCTGAATATATCACACATTTTTTGTGCGTTGTTGTACCACGCTTCAACGAATATTCTTATCAGTGAATTTTTCACCAAGAGTAATAATAATTTAAAATATTGTTGTATTCCTTTTGATGCGTACTGTAAATTCTTAAAATGTTAGTTCCTTTTTCTGCAATACCTTATACAGAATGTATAAAATGCTCAATCGTAAATAGAACTAATTATTATGAAAATTTTATTTCCATTTTTTGCGTTCATAATACAAAATTTAAAAATTTATTTCGTATACTCTGAAGCACTACAAATATAGAACACCATTCAGACTTTTATTTCGTGTAATAATTATAAATTTAATGAAATTGCATTTGGTACAAGGAATTTTCTCACTTATATGTTCGCCACTGTATATGAAATAAAAATTTGATGAAACCTGCGCTAGTTCTAATCATTATTCCAAAACACGATCCCGTTATGTAATTATTCAACGTAACTTACTGTAATTAATTTAAAAATCAGAGGGACCGAAGCTCTTTGATATAAATTATCGAGACACAAATACGAGTGAATACAATTACGTGATCTCGATCACAGATTAGCACCTGACGCAGTTACACATGTTAAGAAAGTTATTCTTTTAATTGTCGTGATTAATGTGGCTGCCGTTACAATGTTCATATATATATAGGTATAAGGTAGAATTGATATATTACTGAGAACTATTGCAACGATGCAAAGCTATGTCATTGAAGATATAAATCTGCACGTATCTGACAGCATATGTGCGTTAATTCTTTGCGTGAAATCACGCAATATTTTACTTGAAATCTCATACGAACAACTCAGAAGTAGGATCACAATAGTTATTACTATATTGTGCGGATAAATCTATCATATCGTAGGGGGAAAAAAACAAAGGAGCATCTTAAAAACTATCGATTGAGTCTATCGATTGCATCTAGAACAATCTTCTATTATAGGAGGACATGTGGAGGACGAGCACGAACTCACGTTGTCATTTTCAACAACAATGCAGTGTACGTGACTGACGAAAAGAGAAGGGGAAGATAATCGAATAATAGAGAAAAAGTTTGACTTCGATTTATAAAAGATTTTATAACAAAAGTTAACACTAAACCTACCCACATTTCTTCTGTGTATATCTATTTCTACCGTGCTCAGTCCTTAAAAAGGATTATTGTTTTCATAATTAAACGTAGATAGTTAATTTGTTGCTGAATGAATTAGTATATGAACATCATCCATAAATAAAAGATACCAATTTGTTTGTATATAGTTTCAATTATAAACTGAAAAAGAGGATAAAAAATGAATGGTAGTTATATAGTTTCTTTCGTTCATATACATCATATATACACGTACATACACATTTCCCTAGATATATAAATAATACAAAGCTTATTCGGCTTTACTGCATTTTTTACAAATTATTTTATTCTCGAATGTACATTTGCTGTACACATATTTTTTCCATCCCAAACAGATTATAGAATTAACAAGTTGTGAATCTAAACTTGTATTTGTTTATGTTTTTGGCACATTTCCTTTTCCCAAGTTCTCTAACTGACTAGAATAAAAATTTCTGCCTTGACATTTTTTATCCAGTTTTCTTTATATAAAACCCAGGCATCTATTCCAGCTAGGTGCAGAATATTGAAAAACACCTGAAGGAACCACCTACAAGATTTCGAATTGACACTGCATCTCATTGCCATTTGATCATTTGTTTTGAGTTGGCCATGCCACATTGAGATAGCCTTTCTTTTATACTGATTGTTTAGAAGACCAAATAACATATTATCTCGAGCAGTCAAATAGACCGGTGGGGCTAGGTAGGAGAGGTTACATATATTTCTTGAAAAAGAAAAAAATTAAACGAGAAATAAATACTGAAAACTACATTGTATGCATATTTAAAAAAAAGCTGTATAGTTTGATGTGATAATGTTTAAATATGTGAAAGCTGTACAAAAGCTTGAAAACGGTCAAATTGGCCGATAGTGGTAGGTTTAATGTTAATACAAATAAAACCTTAATAAAACAAATTTTATTAATACATACAATAATGTATCAATATAATAAAACAAATTTCATTAATATAATACAATAAAAGACAATGTAATATCATATAAATCAAAAAATAACATTAAAAATTATCTTTGAAAATGATTTAATAGCAAATTTGGAATATTAAATATTTTGAGCTCCGTACGGCCATATAACACTCTATTCATGGCCATAGTTCGTGCTCTATAGTGAAACCACAAACTATGCGATGGTTCTGCATGAGGTATCGATTGTAGAAAAATTATCGGTGATGTGATTCATTATGAACGCAACGAGGAAAAAAAGCTGCGCAAATGTAATGAATCACGAAACTTGAATTCAGTTCAAAGTACAGAATGAAGAAGATAAAACACTTAGTAGTTTGCCTTTCGCATAATAATTGTCACCAATAATGCACGATTAATATCAAAGTGCTGTGGGCAGCACAAAACACTTAGTAGTTTGCCTTTCGCATAATAATTGTCACCAATAATGCACGATTAATATCAAAGTGCTGTGGGCAGAATACTTTCACCAATCAATGTTCTAACGGGATACGAAATTTCCATCAATTTCATATCATTATTAAAAAGAATTTATTAGAAAGCATTAAGACGTTTCATAAATCAAGTAATCTAAAAAACTATCTGTTGTTTCTGAATTACGTTTATCGTCCCCCATTTTCTATAACTGTTTGTCATTTTTATACCAAGTTTTTCATCCCTCTTTTGTAAAATCCCGTTTTTAAATCAACTTTCAGAAAAACCGCATGATTTATACGACCGTGTTTAGTTTAAACATCCTATCTAGCGGTTTTTCATTTTTCATTGAAGTGCGTCGAGATATTTGAAATTCTTCGTGCTTCTTACCTTTTAACACAGAAACTGTTAAATATACTATACATAATTAATTTAGAATTGAAGCAATATGACAAAAATAAATAAGTATATATATGCGATTACGTTTCTATCTCAATAATAATTATTACCAAACAAAGATGGCAGAAAAAGTAACAAAATTTCAGGTTTCTTAAATTTTAAAATAGTTGATTAAAAAAGGGAATAATTTTACGTGACAAAACAAAATCGGAAATATGGAATGAAACTTTTGGCAAAAGCTTCATTTTGGACAAAATAAGGCTTGAACACGTAATTAAAAATTAGCCCGGTAATCGAGAAATTTTCAAATTCGATTTTTTTTTAAACCAAGCATTATGTGAAAAAAGGTTATCCTAAGTTTTCGATTTACTTTTTTTTTACATAGAATTATTCTTTCGTCCATTGTAGTATAATTATTGAGAAACTTAGAAACTTTATATAACATTATTATGATAGCATGAACGTTATAAAACTTTATTGCAGTCCGTTATTTGATAACGAATCAATACCATCTAAAAACACAAAACAAGATTAAAATAACATTTAGAAAGCACAAAACGAAAAGATAAAATAAAATTGACAAAAGAATCACAGACGCGTATTCTTTAATCAAAGCATTTTCAGACCACAAGGGAGAAATACGTTTTGTTGATTTTCTGACTATTATGTCCCTTGATAGTTAAAACGAAGTATTTGAACATCGAATATATAGCTGAAGAAGGAACTAATCTGGAAAATTCGAAAATATAATCTTTTAAAATTAAGCGATAAATCCGCGATGTTTATTAGGACACGAGCAATATTCGTTTAATTGCTACATGAGCTCTTTTTAAGATTAATTATAGTTCTCGCAAATAATATTATTGATATATTTTAAGCGTGTAAGGGGTTGACAAAAACACATTTTTAATTCGAAAATTAAATGTAGACGATTTTGATGTAGAATTGGTTTGCAATAAATTGAATTTTAAAATTGCTCTGTTATAAAGGACGAGAAGTGTAACTTATCACGTGTTTCACCTGTGTCCTTCGATTTAAAAAAATCGACAAGTATTCCACGTGCAGAAAAAGCTAGCCGAACAAGTCAAATAGAACCCGCAATCGTTAACATCGATAGACAGAGCCCTACTGTCATCATCGTCTAATGTACTTACGTGGAGTCACGCCCCCGCTAGTATGAGGCAAAAGCGAACCGAGGGTAACCGAAGTAAAACGAAGCGTACCGAAGAAACCGCGATCTCTGTACGCTCGCGAGGAGCTGAAGTTCGCGGTGTTCCCTCGATCGAATCGCGCGGCAAAAGCCGCAATCCCGCCGCGTGCGGATAGCTGAACACAACCGATACGACACGCCGATACTTTTGCCCGTGTGTATGTATATCGGCGCACACACTCGCCTACATCGTGTCGCTTGCACGCCGCGTCAGCGATAAGGAGCGCCGATTGGTCGCTTCACCGGTTGCTTCTTCGCTTGGTTCACCAAGACCTAAAGCGGCTGCGCGGTCCAGGTAAGTAAGCACTACGTACCTGGCTGTGCAATGTTTCCCAGTTTACTGTCACTGGCTCTTATGTGCTACACCGGCTCTCGAGTTTTTCGGCAACTTATAGATCTGATGTGAAGCTAACAACTGCCGCAGCGTAATCCTCGATCTTCGAAACCGAAACGGAAGTAGACGGACGGCCACTAGCGGCCGCGCGACCAATGCCACACGCTTCTCTCTGGATACACCAGTGCGCCCTTAATATCGGCTCAGTAATGGTGGCGGAAAGTGACACCAGCTTGCACCGCGGTTGGCTCGTTTTATTGTGCGAACGAACATCGGTGAGTCGACGCCGATCCCCAGTCTAGCGGCTGTGTTTCGCTCGACCGGATGCGGTCAACGTAGTCTTCGTGTCTTCGACCGATTGAATCTCGCTCTCTCGGAACTAGAGGGACGCGTAGGTGTATCGAGCAGTCTCGGTTCTTTCGCGTGTTTTTGGCACGACGGAGATCGGTGAAAGCCAATCTTACTGGGGGAAAGAACTCGATTCGTCAACCGTTTACACATCGTCGATCACCTTTGTTTTAATGCAATTGCCGTTTATTTGCACGATTTTGTATAGAGTCTATGTAGTTTTGCTGGAAAACTGGTCAAGCTGTGCAGTGTCGTGACCATTTCCATGTCGCTGATTTCAAAGGAGGAATAATACGCTTGTCGGATTAG
The DNA here is from genome assembly GCF_910591885.1 of Bombus terrestris. Lineage (NCBI taxonomy): Eukaryota > Metazoa > Arthropoda > Insecta > Hymenoptera > Apidae > Bombus > Bombus terrestris. The sequence goes on from NC_063275.1 coordinate 8,624,248, forward strand.
TAAGTTGATAATGTGACGCATAATATGACGAGTTACGTTTAGTGGAAGTTACAGCTGTTTTAAAGTTCCGTTTGAATGAATGGATGTTGTTTGATTAAATCTCGAATGTTCTTCGATTATGAAAGACTAATATATCAAAATGATGAATCTGTGATAATCCTAGCATTTATGAATACTTCTTTGGTACTAGTATTTACTCTTTAATAAAAGATAAGTTAAAATGTTGTTCTATGTAAGAATTAACTTTACTTAAAAATATATATTGATGAAATTTAGATTTGTTTGGCGATAAATGAAATCCAATTATCCGCCATTTATTACTTTCATTTTTGACAGAATTAATTGCGATACGCTTTAATTTACTCGAAAAGAATATTCTACTAATGGAATAGTCAAGTACGAAATCGGTACATTCTGGTCACGTTATAGTATCACACTAATTACTTCTTGAGCAGGAGGATAGTAACCGCAACTTTATCTTGGAGCAATCTATCCTCGAAGATGAAGCTGTTCAACCAGCTTCATCGTACACTCTGTTTCCAGGTTGTTCTCCGTGAAAGACGTTAATTCTTAGTTAGGATTCCACCTCATCGAAACTCTCCAATTTTGTATGCAAATTGACCATTCAAAGTAGCTTTCATACTGCAATTGTAATCACGTATATTTCTTGAAAATTGTTAGTTCTTTTATGAAGCTCAATTCTTTCTTTCAGATTTCTTTTTTATTTCCATAATCGTATTCTATTTTATTATATACTATATCTTTTAAAAGAATATAGCTTTAGTAATAAATGAAATAAATTTTACAAAATGAGTATTCAAAATAAAATGATCATTTAAATGAATTTTGTTAAGACAACAAGATTGTCTATAAATCGTATTCTAATATTTCTATTTTATATAAATAAAAGGACATAGTTTTGCAATTAGTAACAAATAAAATAAATGCTGCAAAAGGCATGTTTATAAAAGAAAGTTTCGTTTGAATGAATATTATTGAAATAATAAGATTATTTACAAATCATGTTCCGATATCTCCGATTGTTTAGGGAAAATTTATATACAATATATAACGTAAGTTTAATAATAAATGAAATAAATTTAACAAGAGGAATACTTACAATGAAAAACTCCGTTTGGATGATTATTGTCAAAGTGATAAATTATTAATACTACATATATTTAGTTTAATAATTTATGTGATTTTAGACAAGGCATTTATCAAGACCATTGAAGATAAAATTTTTAAATTAATACATAAATCTGCACAGCTTTTAGTGCCCTTAAGGCGGATGCGTGGGATTGGCGCGCAACGATTCTTTATGGGTTTGCTTCTACTACTACTTTAGTCTTTTGCCGATCGGATGTAACAACTGTGTCCACTCTTCTATTTTACGCGTTAACTGGTTTCAACAAATGCTGATTTAAACATAACCTAAATCATTCAAAACTTTATAGTAATTCTCAGTTATAAATTTGATTTTATAAATGTATTGAAATAAGTGTGTGATTTCAATGAAATTAAATTAATTAAAGAAGTACATTGACTGGCTATTTAGTTCAGTTAAATTGGAAGAAAATATATTGAAATGTATTAAAAATTTAGTTAAATTGGAAAAGGTATATTTACGTATACAGGGTGGTTGGTAACTGATGGTACAAGCGGAAAGGGGTGATTCTACGCGAAAAAAGAAGTCGAAAATATAGAATAAAAATTTTTCGTTCGAGGCTTTGTTTTCGAGAAAATCGGCTTTGAATTTTCGCTCGGTACGCGTGCACTTTATCACGTCTCGTTCTAACATTACTAAAGCTGGTTTGGTCGTGCTAGAACAATAGCTTGTCCACCACGCTCTCCTGACTTAACTCCGCTTGATTTTTATTTATGGAGCCATATTAAATCAATTGTCTATTCTGAAGAAATCGCAAGTTGCGAGCAATTGAAAGAAAAGATTATTAAAGCCTTTCATACTTTAAAACAATCGAATACGTTAGAAAGTGTTCATAGAAATTTAATTAAAAGAGCAGAAGTATGTGTTCTGCAGAATGGGCAACATTTTCAGCAATTTTTGTAATAATAAACTTTATGATTACTTCATATTATTTCATTATGTATTCCTAATTTTCCGTTACGGCAAAAACAAATTTAAACTGCGATAATATTCATCGAGACAACGATCTACAGTGAGATCCGTTATAACGAGACGCGATAAAGTAAACGCGTACCGAGCAAAAATTCAAAGTCGATTTTCTCGAAAATAAAGCCTCAAACGAAAAATTTTTATTCTATATTTTCGACTTCTTTTTTCGCGTAGAATCACCCCCTTTCCGCTTGTACCACCAGTTACCAACCACCCTGTATATTGAAATTGGAAATATGTTTATTTATAGATACATCTATTTAATATAAGTAATTTGTAAGTAACTACTTTTAGATAATTACTTTTATAAATAATTTTTAATAAATCTATTCTTTTGCAGTTTTTAACTCCATACTATTCAGGGCATAAACATTATTGTATGAATGAACTTAATTTTCAAAGTTAATATTATTCGTTAAGTACTAGGACCATTTATAAATTATTTTAGACACATTTTTGCAGATATGTAATCAAATGTAACGACTATATAAAAATATCTATTTGCAATCATTTGATGTATATATGTAAATATGTTATAAGTGAATTTTTTGCCAGATATTCCGTTAAATATTATATCTAATGAATTTGATAAAATATGAAAATATTTGCTATTTAAACGCTGCAAATGTAAAGATTGTTCGATTCACTGCTTCGCTTGTGTTAAATGTAGCGAAAATTATGTCAGGATTATATAAGGCAATAAATTAACGCATTCTAGAAATTTGCTTACTGTATTCTAATCATATAAGAGTAAATGTTTGCATCGGAAATGCTGTCCTTCATGGATAGAGGTTAAAGGTATGTAGGCTAACGGTACATGTATATATACGTATATATATAGAAATAAAAAAAATAACGAAAAGAACTAGGAGGAAGCTACGTTTACGTTATGAAGCTAATTTATGTTTAAATACTATAATTTTGTTAAATACTATTTGATAAATTATCTTAGGAATTGTGATGAATTAAAAATTTGAATTACATAGAAAATTATATAAATGTAAGATTTTCTATTTTTTAAATATTTGTGCTATTATACATTAGATGGAATTAATAACATAAACAAATTGAATTATATAAGTAATTTAATTATGTTTTCCATAATGGGGATAATAAATTGGCCAAATTTTTATTACAGGTAGTAAAAGCAATGTGGAAAAATATATTCTCATCGATTATGTTAATTACTAATTAATATAAATTGTTAATATTGTTGACTTATATTTTCTATTGCTATTAAGCAGGTTTAAACAAGGAATAAGAATTAGGGGAAAAAGTTAAAAATAAGGAATACAGATACATTTTTGCTGGGATATATACATATTCAAAAGCTCTACTTATCAAAATAAGTATTTAATAAACCGTACATACTTTGTATTTTCGAACAAAAAGGAAAATAAAAGAATAATAAAATAGAATTTTCCATTTTCATGTACAGTAACAAGTTAATGTTTCACAATTTCCTACACATAAAATACGATGATAATTTCTGCATGAATATTTTGAGCGCATCACGTATAAATTTTACTATATATCTATTTTATAATTTACAACGCAAAGTGCAACATCCCTGTCTATGGACGTACAAACAAGCATAGATAATATTTATAGACCAAAATATTAATTAAATACAAACATAAAAAATACTGCATTTTAGATAGAGTCAAAAAATTTTAAATCTTTTAAATGAATACTATATTTAATAATATGAATAATGTAATACTTAAATATCAGTGAATACCAGTTAATGCGAATATCTCAATTACTTATTTTAGTATTTTGTACATGGAAACACTTACCATAGAAAACTTTTATATCATAAAGTTATATAAAACATTTTTAAATTCCATTTGCACAGTAAAATTTGAAACGAACCCGAAAATGTATACGTGTGTATAGATATTACAAGATATTTATTCTAAACATATATTTAATAAAAGAGTTATTAAAGAGTTAAATTTTTTATTAAAATTAATTTTAAATAATATTTATATATATAAATATTATATCAATATAATTTAAGTAATTTAAAAATATAAAAATATTAAGTTGAATTGGGGGATTATATATTTAATTTTTATTTATTGAAAAAAAATAATTTTATGATATAAAATTTTAAAAATTTGAATTTAATAATTTTAAATAATTTTAATTTATTTAATTTTATAAAAAAAATATAAATAAATAAATAATTTTTTATATAGATAAAGTATATTGTATTTATACAAATATATATATTTATTTATATATAACTTATTTATTTATATTATTTATATATATTTATTTAAATATATAGCCTAAATAACCATCTGTAGCATATAATAAATGCTAAACTTAGTCCAACTGAATATGTATTGAGGTTTTCAATACAATGTATAGTTGACTGTTTAAATACTTTTGTGATCTCTGCGAAATACTGATATATTTGCACTAAATATCTTGTAATTTATATATATATATTTTTCGTGTTTTAAACGTGACCAATCTAATTATAATAGTCAAGTCTCATAACGGTGCTAATGAAACTTTTGTATAGCACACATAATATATTCATAAAAGGCATCTACAAATGTTCGAATACTTTCATGAGTTTATATACATCTAATATGTAGATGTTTATTCTTATGGTATCTTGTTCCTGTACTACACGCACAAACACAATTCCAGAAAAAAGAGAAAAAAGAGATAGGGAGAAACAGGAGGAAGATATTCGAGTACTTGATCGGGTTGTCTAAAAGTCAAAGAAAATATCGCTCACTGTTATTTGGTCGTGTCCATTGCAGCGTATACATAGTATGTTACGTTAATGTGCTTTATCACTATGCGACGAGAATGAAAACCAGATATATGCCACTTAGTGGAACACCTACGAGGTACACTAACGCAACATTGGCACCAACCAGAAAGATGTAGCAATCTTTCTTGCGTGGTGTGTCAATTCTTTTTTTACAACAAAAGAAGCTAGATACGTGCGATACGGCAACTGCGCGATCGCCCAAGAGTTACTGTCCTCGGACCAAAAGTCAGAGAAGCTGTCGTTTTATTTATCCGAATTATTCTGTTAACACATTGCAGTCTCAAGTGCTTTTTATGCTTTCTGCTTAATATTCGAGGACATGAAATATTTCGTGGATTAGATTGTGATCGATAGATTGTGTAAAATTTTTAATTAATTTGTGTGCGAAATATACTGGAACTTGTGGAAAAATTGGATAATTATATAGAAAAGGGTACGCTTCGTCGATTTTAATGACCTTGAAATATGTTGTCAAAGTCAACATTCTTAACAACTTTTTTCTATACACGTTACCGCCATTTGGCCTTAGTTTCCAAAATATTCGCAAAAAAGTAATACAATTTATGTTATGATTAGTAGTAGTCCGATTTAAACTTAATTCAATGATGAGAGAGATAACCAATTTTGTGATGTTATATAAATGAAATGCCGTTAGAAGCTAAATTGACCAACTCCGCACATTTTGTAGATTTTGTTAATTCATTATTTATGATACATGATTTAATGTATGAATCAGTCTCTCACAAAGAAGACAAATGACCTATTTCCATAATTTTATTTATAGTAAAACCTAAGAAGACCATTAAGAGACTAATACCTATAAATAATCGTAAATCTTAAGGTAAATTTAAACAAATTATATTTGATCAATTTACTATATCTTCCAATATATAGAGTTATTTAATAATCTTTCTATAAATTGCAATGTCTTAGTACTTTATTCTATATTATTCTATATATAGTAGGTGTTATTTTTTTGACATTCAAAATGTTATTACGTTAAAGTACATTGAAAATTATAGTATACTATGAAAAATACCCAATTTATTATATGTTCATAATAATTAGATTTCGATTCGTTTTCATATTTAATATATTAATATTATATTATGTGATATTTTTATATTTAACATGTATAATATTATACGTACACATTAATAACTAATTAAAAAATAAGAAACAATGAAATAATTTACAATTTCAAAATGTTTTTAATATTTAGAAAAATCATGCATTTGAGGAACGCATTTCTGAACATTTCTGAAGAGAATATAAGTGCTTAGCTCTCACAATTTCTTATACATATAGCAACTCCATTTCAACATGTTTTCAATTAACAATAAACATAAACGCGTTATAATTAAACGTTATGTAATAAGTGCGACAATTAAATAAGATACCAATGCAATTTTTCGATATATTCAACACGTGCTGTACTTTACACACTTCTCCTTCGCCTAATGTCAAAAGCGAAGATCGTTTTCTGGTGTCAACTGAGATACCAAACGTGGTGACGCGCGTTTCGGCGAGATGTACAGTGAGCCGTAGAACAGTCGTTGATTTCCACAGGAATACATCACGTGCGTCTGTTGCGTTCATTGCGTGAGTACTGTAACATTAACGGGCCACAATCGTGATACTGTTGTGTGTGCATGTCACTAGTCACAACTTGTTCGTTTTCATCGATCAATAAAACTAATCGACCAGTTAATAGTGCATAATAAACGTTAAAGTCTCGCTAAATAGTAGATTATGCATTTTTATAAACTTTCAAGTTAAAGGGATGAAATCTAAACAGAGATTTGTTTCATTTGCTCTAAATATTATTGAGTTTTATTAATATTATTGAGTATATTTTATGTACTTTTGTCTCCTATGTGAATTCTGTATTTACATTAATTTATGTACTTTATTATTATTTATTTTATATACTTTTATTATGTTTCATTATGTTATTTTATGTACTTTTGTCTCCTATGTGAATTCTCTATTTACATTTCTGCATCTTTGAACTTTTGAAGATTCGTAGTTTATTAATTTTTCCTAGCATATTCGACGAATAATAAATAATAGCTCTGGCAAAATACCTTTTTTCTTTATTTTATATTCGCATCAGTTGCAATATGATTAATTTAGAAGATCATTTTCCTAAAAATCAAGTAGCATGCTTTAGAAATGTTGTGAAATTTGTATGTAAGGTCGAAAAGGTTCAAAACCTCGTTCGATTAATTGTCGTTGTGTAATAACAAGAAATTGATACAATAATCTTCGAGTTAATGTAACGATTAGGCAGCGAGTTTTTATTTAAAAATACAAAAATACACAGAATGCAAAACTTGGCACCTATCATAATATTTACTATGTAAAACAAATTTCTGATTAAGTTCTATTTCTTTATTTGCTTTTTTAAAAATATAAATTTACTCAAATATCCAAAGGACCCGGTACGATTATTTTGATTTTTTGATAAACTGAAGAACTGAAACTAATGACATTCTTACCCCATAACATAAAACTGAAGATAACTTTAACTTTTTATGGTCCAAGCAGTATTTGACATTTAATTCCGGGTGATTTATAAGCAATAATCAATCTATTTAAAAAAAAATGTTTAGAATTTAAATGTGCTTTGTTCTTTTGTGTTTGTCTACGTTAATATTTTTGCCATAAATGAAGGTATAGCACAAAAAAGTATGTTTTATGTATGTATTAATACTGAAAAAAAATGTCGAGTTGAGCATAGTTAACTGGAAAAAGCTAATGTTAATATCTGATAAACTATTAATGTCATTAGTTCCAATTTTCCAACCTTTTGTCACAAAATCAGGTGTAGTACCTTATAAATCAGGGTTTGGGAAGCTGTAATCACCATTTCGAATAGAATATTTACGAGTAAACTGCGGATGCTTACGCATATTTATATTTTTATGTATAAAGTTATAGAATCAAAATCAAAATAGATCGCTTCACCCACAAAATATTTTTATATATCATGCGTAGTTTGTATGTTTTTGCATATCTAGATTTCCTAATTCATTGATATTCAAGCAAATCTATCCCATCCTAAAATCATAACTTATTTTATCTTTGAACTAGTCCTCAAAAAGACAGGTTCCAAATTTTTTGTTTTGCAACTTATTCGTTTCGATTATAATCACTTATGTTTAGTATTTAGAAGCTGATAATTGTAATCTTGAAAAGAAACTAAATCGAATAACGAACATGTACTAGAATACATTTAGTGAAATGTAACAAGATATTTTTCTACTTGATTTTAGTCAATGGAACGTATTGATAATGCTTAATCACTTTATCTAAAAGTGTCTTATATATATACATACTATACTATTGCAACAATAATCTGCATATGTATGGTTTTCGTGGATTCAAATAAGCATATTTGGAGAGTGAACAAAATAAAGAATCAATTATATCTGTTTCAACCAATGTCAATTGGTCGTTTATTAATGGAGCTACCATTGTGCTATCTTAGAATAAAAATGTTATACTAATTCGAGGAACATGGTATCTACTTCTTTCTTGTATTGTTACTCATAGTAGGATCTGCAATAGTATTCAAGAGTTTCTGAAAAATTTTTTCGTTTCATATCCCAAAGATGATATTCTTAAGAATTTCAATTAATATTATATAACTATATTGCACTGTTTATTGATCATACTATCTTTACTTACTACTATTACTTACCATGTGTTCTTATAGTCAATATCATTTAAAATTCTTAGATATCATCTTTGGAAAAGGAAGTGAAAAATCTATCTGACTGGAAACTTTTGCACACCACTGTGATTAATGCAAGTACGATGTTATCGTAAGCCGACAGTAAGGTGCGATCGGGAGGGTAATGCAAAGGAACTGTACGTTTTACAGAAGACTGAAGGCTGATCTGCAATACCTTCGAAGGAGGGGACTACTGAAGGCGTCGGGTGAACTATCGTACCAAGGACGTAAATGCACCAGATGCGGTGCACCGTTTGGTAGATTTTACAACACCGGTGCTCTGTGCACACGCTGCAGGCACAGAGTTTGCAGACAGTGCCGTATCGAGGTCAGGAGCCCTGCCGATAACAAAGACGTCGAATGGATCTGTAACATTTGCTATAAGATCGCGTGAGTAATTCTTCCATTGTTACATCGTTTCCTTTTTGCATAGCTTACGTTGTTCGCAACTCTACTAAGATTCTTTCCGACATTTCCTTGATTCTTTGTGCTTTTCTGTTTTATAAGATTGCTTATCTTCATTTTTTATAAAATGAGTAACATAATTTAAAATCGTTTGAAAGTAATGCAGTTTTAATGTATATTAAAAGTAAGGTTTAAAATACTCTACATTATAATGCAATATCTTTTTGTGTACAGTAAATTTGCTAGGATTTAATACCGTCAAAAATATTATATTAAATGTAGATTTTGTCAAAAATTATATTAATCTCTTAAGACATCATAAAAATAAATTTTCATGGATTCTGTTGATCGCTGTAAATGTTACATTTACAAAATGTAAAATAGAATGCAAAATTCTAATGTATTAAATATAGATTTATAAAAATAAAGTTAACAAACTCCTTTAATACTTTCCAAGTAAGCGACAGGCTTCAATTAAACATTTGGCTTTGTAGTTGATCGTATGATTATTAAAAGTACTAGTTATTATGGTCATTTTGTAAATTTTTATATTTATTGATTACCTGTGAAGTATGAAAGACATTAGATCATTTTGTAAGTAATGTCGTATTATATACATTATATGTGTAACTTTAAATCTTTGAAAAATAGAGTTTATCGTATGTATTAATGGATAATCATTACCAATTGTTTTCTGAATATATGCATCAACTTTTTGGCAATTTAAGCACCCTGAAAAATTGTTAAACTTTTGACAATTGACAGGTTACTCTCATTTGATTCTGTTGAATTTTTTATTTCTTGGAAAAGCTCTTGCAGAGCGCGAAGTAAATAAAAATTTAAAGATTAGAGAGATTAACATACTTATTTCAAATTATACTCTTTTATATTATTTAATATTTCTGCTTTTCATCTGAACATCGCCATTTTTTCAGCATTTTCATCACGATTCATTAGTACTGATTATTTCTATATATATACATATTTGTAATTTTTCTAATTACTGATTGTGTTGATTTCCTTACATACGACCTAATTTTGGATTCAAAATTGAAGACAAGTAAGAAACGACGTTCCTTATGGAATGGCTTGATATAGTAATTGAAAACTATTTCCTCTTGTTAGTGTTGCTGTCTTTTTCCCGCTAAAAAATTAGGTATTTTTGCTTCTACCTTTCTTGTGCAAAAATTGAACTTGTGCTTTTGTTTCTATAGGGAATTACACGTTGTTACTGAGAAATGGACTTATGTAAATTCAGTATGTAAATCTGTAAATGGAAAAGCAGCGTCGCCTGTGGAATTATTGAAAAGCAGCATCCGACGAGCTTGGACAATCAACGGTTTGTTGAATATTATTTTTTTATTGTATATATATCATATTTATAGTTCTAACGGCAATTCGACATTTTATTGTGATGTTAGAATCATAGTAATATTATTGTATAAATTCATATGGATTAAATACATACAGATTTGAACGTAATAGCATATTCCATATAAATAATTAACATATCGATATGAAATATCAAATACAGTATATCTTCTATATACTATATACTATATATTATATAGTGTATAATATATATAATATACTACAGTATATATAGTATTATCTTCTTACTTTCACATTAAATGCCATAAATAAGTAAATAATAGTTGTGTAACAGCAGTTACATATGGATTTGTATACATACATATAGCAGCAACTCGTTTCATTGAATTAATGCAATGTCTTATAAATTTATTTTTTTCAAAAAGAGAGCTTGAATTTCATCTAAGAAATAAAAAGGGGAAAGAATGTCGTTTTTGGAAAACATAAGTCAAACATGAAAAATAAAATCATATATATTTGAAAACGCTATTTTAGAAGCATGTGGGAAATATATTCACTGGATATAACTCAACGTGTATAATACGAAATACATATTGCGTGTATAATACGTATTATTAAATTTATTATTCAAAAAGGAGCTTCTGATTGTTTTCCAATTTTTGACAGAAATCCGTAATAAAAATAATTAAGCGTTCACAAAGAATTAATTGAAACCGAAACATTAGGTCGTCCGAAAAGTTTCTTTTATTCTATGAGTAAATAATGGGTGCACAACATTTTTCGTTTTATATTATTTTATCGAATTAAGTATAATGCATTTTGTTCTGTTAAGATAAAAATCACAACGTTCAACAGGTTGAGTTTCGTGTTTGTATAAAGATGCATCGTTGTAAAAGACGTGTGTGTAAAAGAAAGACACTTTTCGGACAACTTAATACTTTACCATTCTATTATATTTTTTCATTAGAGCCATCCAATTTCTACTATATCTTATGCAATAGAAATATTAAATAGATATATATATATATATATATATATATATATATATATATATATAAATTTTGTCATTATCTTACAGTCAAGAAATAGTTGAAAAGATGTCAACGATTATAAATTTGTTTTCTATAAACTTTTTACTCCAATATTCCTGTTGAACAGATCCAATACTAACTACATTAGATATAGTAAAATTATTAGAAATAGCTCAAAATATATCATAATTCATACATACACACACATATATATACGTGAGACACAAAACTAATGTAACATCATTTGAAACTGAATAACTTTTCTAAAATTGGACAAAACGACTTGGATTTTTTTTCTTGAGAATTTAGAAGGATTAATTTACCACGTGATATATAAAAAAATGGAAAGAAATTGCCATTGGTTGGAATCGCGGAGAAAAAAGTAAAGGTCACTTTTTCAACTTTTTTTTATCCAAACCTGTAATGATAATTTAAGCAATTTGAAGATTTATGTTAATTATATACGTGGTGAAAATTTCATCAAAATTGGTTAACGTCGCTATGAACTATAAAATGGCGAAAATGAAAGAGTTCTTCGTTTTTCAGCCCAAAATCTACATCTTTCGATGCCTATCGCTTGTTTTTACATCAACCGATTTCAATAAAATTTTCAGCATATATATAACTGATATAAATCTATAAAATGTGTTGTTTAAATTTTTCTACATGCTCAGATAATAAAGTTGAAGAAAGCGAACGTTAATTGTTTTCTTCGCTATTTCGGTCAATTGCATTTTTCCCAAAATTTTATTTGTATGCCATTTAGTAAACTAATCTGCGTAACTTTTCAAAAAGATCTATATCGTTTGGTCCAATTTAAAAAATGTTACTCAGTTTCAAAGAGGTTGCATCAGTTCTGCTCCTCATTGTAAACTGTCGTACATTTAGCAGACCAAGTGATTACTATAAAAATTTATATAAATTTTAGTTTTAAATCAAACTTAGTTTTAAATAAATTTAGTTTTAAATAAATTTTACTTTTTATAAGTTTTAAATTAATATAAAAATTTGAATTCATTTTCAATGCAAGTACTTTTATCGATATTCTTATCAAAAGAATCCAATAAATTATTTACACGTTCTGTGTATATAGGTCCACCCACACGCTGGTCCGCAGCAAGGAAATCGCCAGAATTGCGTATATATCGAAGTTTGCCGTCTCGTCATCAAGAATATCGGGAAATCATTAACAAGAATGAAATCGTAAAGTCCATTGACAGAGAAACGTCGAATTCTGATGAAAAGGAGGCAGTTGCCAAGGATGCGAATGAACAGTTTGATGAATGTAATATTTCCACGAAAGACGATCCATGCAAAGATGCGATAACAAAAAACGAATCGATTTCTCTCGAAAAATTGACATCACGAGTCGAAACTAACGAACGAACGAATGCGAAACGAATAGAAAAGCTGTTTAATAAACAGGAAGAGGAAGTGCTATCGTTGAATGCCATAAAAACGAAGAAAAACGACCGATCCGCTGCAACCAGCAGCTGCAATAAAACAAAGATCGAAGAGCCAGACGAGACGACAGGTAGCCAAGAGCAAAATATACCAAGAATTTCATTGATAAAACCACCGAGAATATTGTCAAAGTTTATTTCACCAGAGATAAAATCTCCAATTAAACATGGAGATAGAAAATCGAATATCCCAATATTTAAAAGAAGCTGCAAGGAATTCGAGGACATTAGAAGCCCCCAAGAATCATCCAAACGTTCTCTCATTCCTCAAAGGTATTTATTCAATCATGGATTCAATCAAGGTTTCCTTTATACAGCTCGTTTTGTGTTTTATGTTTGATTTAATTTCGAAGTATGTACATTCATTCGAGGAATCGTTTCGAATAAAACAAAAATTTCGTTACACACCCATAAGAATCATCGAAATATTCCTCAAAAGTATCCTGATTTTCGGTGATTTTCAATCATGACCTGGGTATCATTTATGTGATTCGTCTGATAATTCACGTTCTATTTAGCTTCAAAGTAAAAAATTGCAAAGTTAATATTGTTAACGTTCAGAGTTCGTGCAAGTTATTGACACCTGCTTAGCTAGCATTCCATCGTTTTGGAATTATAGTGATGTCATATACTTCTTAGGGATTATTCTATTTAAAATGTTTACGTGTTTATAAACAATATATGAAAACAAATTAGGAGAACATCGGATATGAAATACTGAAACTCAATGATCGATTTAAGAAATGAACTTAGATCGGTGGAAACATGTCTTAGAAATAAAATGATAATAAAATAGCTTGAACAAAAATGTTTATATTCCAACAATTAATGCCCAATACTGAGAATGCTATTTCAAGAATTGATTTGTCAAAACAAGAAAGTGAACCGAAATAAGAAGGGCTCTATTGTATTACTTGAAAATAACACATCCATATTATAGATATCTATACATCATTGTAGATGTTACACATACAATAGATTATATTATTATATTACGTTATACATCTTATTAAACAGCATTTGAATTTCTTCCAGATACCGAGGTAGTACCGACGATTTGCGTCGAAGTCGCGAGGACATAAGCTTACCTAGCCTGATCCCCAAACTTTTATCTCCCAAAAACAAGGAAGACCGACTAAAGCGCCAAGATAGCAAGGACGATATCCGCTGCGTCTTCAAGTCTAACCGAAAAGAGTCGAAAGAAGAAACCCGAGCATCGTTCTTCAACCAATCGACAGGGAAGGAGGACTCTAAGTACGGCATTCGGCTATTCCGGCGGGACAACAGCCGCGAAGACGTGGGTAGGGAGAGCGCGAATTCAAATGCGAATAACGCGGCTGTTGCTGCAAAAGGAAAGCAAGCCGGGAAAGAGGAGAAGCAGGAGAGGACGGAGGAACGCGTGGGCGTCTCGACCACGTCGAAATCGAAGTCGACGGTACACGAACAAGGCAGGACGAGGGCACTGGACAGAGAGGGCAGCAAGGAAAGTCTCTATGGCAAGTCGTCGAGGAATGACGAGGAAGGGCCACGCGTGAACCAGCATGAGAGAGTGAAAGCCGAGGCGGCGGCCAACGAACAGACGATGCTCGACGTGGTCGTCACCGACGAGAAGCTGTTGGAAGAACAAGAAGGCGTGAAGAAAGGAGAAAAGGAGGCGAACAAAGAGGAAAACTTGATAGTCGAGGAGGCAGAAGCATTGGAGAACGATAAGAACACGGACTCTATGAAGGAGATCGCTGAAAGCCTGATCGAAAATTCCGAGGCCGATGTTACCGCGTTTGGAACGTATGACAGGAAGGATTCTGCATGTGGGAGGAAATCTGACGATTTTCAAGTGGTCAGTATCTGGTGACTATGTTATGAAGGATTTGGTAGTTTGAACATTTGATTGAATTTCAATTTGTTGTATAATTTGAAAGTTAATTAGATTTTTGATGAGGCTAATACTTTCAAGTATTAATGTAATTTTACTTTGCAACTGTATTCGATATAGGTACGTCGGAAGTTTTCAAAGGAGGAGTTTTCCAATCCTGATGATACGGATGATACTCCAAATAAACGTTGCTCCAGTGTAAGTTAACTATATTTTATGTATTTTATCATTGATTTTAATATACTCATTTTAATAGTATAGTAGTCGATGCATAAATAACGATTCTCATAATAATCGGAGCAAAACAATATACAGGGTGGTTGGTAACTGGTGGTACAAACGGATAGGGGCTGATTCTACGCGAAAAAAGAAGTGGAAAATATAGAATAAAAATTTTTCGTTTGAGGCTTTGTTTTCGAGAAAATCGACTTAGAAAGTGTTCATAGAAATTTAATTAGAAGAGCAAAAGTATGTGTTTGGCAGAATGGGCGACATTTTCAGCAATTTTTGTAATAATAAACTGTATGATTACTTCATATTATTTTATTATGTATTCCTAATTTTCCGTTACGGCAAAAACAAACTTAAACTGCGATAATCTACAGTGAGGCAATGATCTACAGTGAGATCTGTTATAACGAGACGTGATAAAGTGCACGTGTACCGAGCCAAAATTCAAAGTCGATTTTCTCGAAAACAAAGCCTCAAACGAAAAATTTTTATTCTATATTTTCGACTTCTTTTTTCGCGTAGAATCACCCCCTTTCCGCTTGTACCACCAGTTACCAACCACCCTGTATAAAGTGAGAGATAAAACTTATCTATATGTCCAACATTATTTCGTGTACAACATTTAAGGGATAAGTATAAGTATGATTTAATGGATCGCTATCTGAATCACGTGGCCTAGTTTATAATCATAGCAAAAGCAAATAGAAATTTATTTTTGTAATTGAACACACACCTGAAAAGTTTCGGAGTTGATAGTATTTAATAATATTTTAATATATAATATTTCATTATTAAATACTATAATGAAATTAATATAAATAAATACTATAATGTATTGTTATTGAATATTATACAAAACAATTTTTTCCTGTACTCTTTATTATATTATAATCTTCATTATATAATACCTATTTGTGGAATTACCATTGTCTTCCAAATTCAATGTCTACATAGCAATCAAGTTATAGTCAACGAAACGTGGCCATCATTATTTTCAAACAGAGTGGTTTTGTAAAATGCTTAAGTCACACAAATAAATAAAGCAAACAGCATTCATTTTTTTTTATAGCATTCAAATAATTTGAATTCTACAATAGTATGTCCAATGTTTTATGTACTAAAAATTGTTTCGCAAAGTTAAGGATCATTCACAAACGTTAACGTGTTTAGAAGATATAAACAAAATTTCAGATAGGACAGATGTGAAAACAAGAAAATTGTATGTAATTTCCAAATAACTCTTTCCAATTTTAACATAATTTTTCATTTTGACTTAACATTCTATGGATATAGATTCTGCTTATAAAATATATTTCTTACCAGAATTTCTTCCTCTACCATATAACATGACTGTTTTATTTGCAATTATTTAAACTACTAAAAAATACTTAAATTGTTTGAATAATAATTAAAATTTTCTATCTTTGAGGATATTAAATGCAACACTACTTAGATTACTAATACATTACTTAAATAAAAAATATTCCGGTTTGTACATAGCCATATTATTTCTTTTATAGACTTTCCTATTATTTGTTATACTACAATATAGCAGAAATACAAACACATACCGAATTCCTTACAGCACTTATCTCCAGAAGCAAGTCCACTGAGCACTAGATCGTCGAGATACAGCCCAAGGGAGAGTGAGAGCGAACCAACTCCTGCACTTCCACGGAAAACGGGTGATTCGTGCTCCGCGTCCCAAAGAATACGAGATGCGATTACAAGGACCAGGAGGGAATCAAATAGCACTAGATACGAGAGCAGCGGTAGCGAGAGTGTCAGGTGTGTGTAAATTGAATCACGTGACGCTTCAAGTCGCGAAATTTAATTTACCACTTAATTTACCATATCTAACACGCACTTCGAATAATCAATTATTTACTACCGGAATAATCGATCATTAGCAAGTAGTGGCGGAAATTTCACTCTTATACATGAATTAGAAATCGAACCAGTGAAAAGAATTTCAATAATTGCGGTGAAACGTAGCTCTACGTCTGAAGTGGCAGATTTTTAAGTTTAGGACATTTTCTTAGAATCTTTTGTCTTTGCTTTGAATACAAGAAAGCCGAACCGTATAATTTCGCTTTATAAAGTTATTGATATTTGAGAGACATGCAACTTTTCATTATTTTGTGTAAAAAGGTAAAAGCAATGTTAATACAAATTTATTGCTCTTTTCAATTCGTACTCGAGTTTCTCCAATTTTCTATTTTAACATTAAATTACTATTATTTTAATATTAAACTATTTCGATATCGTATTTAGATAGAGATAATGTTATATGTATCTACGGTTGAAAAATTAGTATATTTATTGTTAAGATTTCATTTGAAAGAAAAGTGCATCAAGAATATCTGTGAAAATCGTGTTATAAGACAGCTCATCAGACAGTGAAAAGATTACTTTTATAATTTTCATTTCCAACAAAACCTGATATTGTGCGTCGATTAATCGAATTATTTTGTAAATCATAACACATAGTTTTATATTTATTGAATCATTAATAATATTATTGATATTAATATTAAACACTCGTTAAAAATAACATTAAATAAGTATTACTTATTTCGATAATAACCACTTAATATGTTTTTTAGATTTTCTGTAATACTTTTATTTTGTTTCTTCTTCCCCATTAGATTAAGTGAAACTGGTCTTCATGGATACGTGGAACTGGCTAGGAAAGTGAAGTTTTTCGGTGGAAACGGAAGCAGTGCGGTTCCGTCAACGATCGGAAGTGATGAAGTAGTGCAACGTGATAGCGCAACAAGTGCAGGCGAAGATGAGCCACATGACGATAATCATGGGAGAACAGGTCCCATTTCATCTCAAGGAAGAAGCATGCTTCGTAGAAGACGACAGTTTGACGCTCAAGGTATGTAAACATGATCTTTTATTTATTTTTATTACCTATATTATACTAACCTAATTTTTAATCCCGTTGTACATGCATAATAACAAATACATTCTACACATGATTATTTGTGCAAATATATACTATACTTTTTGTATCTTCATTTACTTTTATAATATATTCCAGAAAGCTTAAAACATAGATAATTACAAATATCAAGTGAAGTTTATACATATCAGGTAAATGTAAATATGAAACCGGAATTTGCTTATAGATGGCCCTATGTAATTATCATTAAACTGCGTCATTGATGCCAAAAGTCTTTGTTGACATCTCACAAACATTTTCGACTCAGAACAATATAAGTTTCATACAACAGCATAGTTTGCAATAGCGTTGAACATGTCGAATTTTGTGCCTGGAAACTACGATTTGCGGACAGCACTGATTTTCTGTTACCATTTGAAGAAAACTGCCGCAGAATCGCATCGAATGCTAGTCAAAGCTTACGGTGAGCATGCTCTTGGTAAATCACAGTGCTTTGAGTGGTTTAAAAAATTCAGAAGTGGCAATTTTGACGTGTGGAACGTGGAACGTGATCTATTATGAGCTGTTAAAACCTGGCGGAACCGTTAATACTGAGCGCTACCGACAACAAATGATCGACTTGAATCAAGCTTTGCGTGAAAAACGACCAGAATATAAAAAAAGGCAACACAAAGTAATTTTGCTTCATGATAATGCACCATCACATACAGCAAAACCGGTGAAGGAAACGATTGAAGCATTTAGTTGGGAAATACTTTCGCACGCGGCTTACTCACCAGACTTGGCTCCGTCCGATTACTATTTATTTGCATCGATGGGACACGCACTTTCTGACCAGCACTTCACTTCTTACGAAAATGTACGAAAATGGCTCGATGACTGGCTTGCCTCAAAAGAGCGACAGTTTTTTTCGCGTGGCATCCATCAATTGCCAGACAGGTGGGAAAAATGTACAGCTAGCGATGGGCAATACTTCGAATAAAATATTTTTAATCATTTTCATACAATAAACGTGTATTCTCTATACAAAAATTCCGGTTTCATATTTACATACCTGGTAGTAGTTGAAAAGTATTATTACATATTACCAAAATATTTGAATATCACATATTGAATAAATAATTAAATATAAACAATTAATAGTTGGAAAATATATTGATAAAAAGCTAGTCGTTAATGGAGTGAAACAAATTAATAAAATAAAGATATAGATATTTGTAGCATTCTCCAGAATATACATATACGTTTTGCTCTATTTTGCTATAAGGTATATTGAAATATTTTAGACAAGTGTATGCAGAACAAAATGAGAATTTAATAAAATTAATTTTTAATTTTAAGATAGTTTCTCAAGGTTAACTCAGTGTTTTAGATTGATAATAATTTCCACAATTTAAATCCATTTATATTAAAATAAATTATACAAGTCAATTGATTTGATATTTCAATAAACCATTATTTTATTGAGAAATATCTTCGTAAATAGTCTCCAAATAATGTGTAGAATTTTAAATACATTTATTATAAAAATAGAACTTACATTCAATTCTAATGAGTTACCAATTATTTCCTTTCGACTGTCGTGTTATAACAATAAATTCTACCAGTAGTCAATGATTTCGAGCATAATATCATCTTTCTTGTTGTGCAGTGAGCAAAATTCACTAACAAAGAAACAAACGAAAGAATACGTAACGATGAAGAAGAAGAAACAACGATGAAATCTTTACAACGCAAACAATTCATGTCTCTATAATTGAAAAGAATTTCACTTTGAATCTAAACAGCAGACTATATTCTCGCGATTGTCAACAACTAATCTTTTAGCGAACAATTGGAAATATAAATCGATATTATATACGACGTATAATTTTCTTCAATTTCATCAATCATAACAAACTGTTAAGGGATGCTATAAACCGGAAGAACGACACAGAAAAACGCTATCAGTACTTGAACACGAAATCGGTAGTGATCTGTTCATATTTGTATTTTATAGCTTCTTAGAAGGCATAACCATAACTAATAGTCGCAGTTCATACTAACTATCGTAGCAGCAAGTAACATTTCGCTTTCGTGCCTGTTTCCCCCTATTCGAGTCTTTTACATACAGGGTGTTCAAAAATTATGTCATGTCTTTGACAGATGATTCTACACCTTCAGACGTATTATGACGATTTGAAATTCATGGTTGCTTTGAGACTTTTGTTCATCGCGACAAGAAGTACAAGATGTAATAACAAAATTTGGCTTTGAAATTGAAGGCCTCCAATGATCCGCGAGTATAGAATCATCTGCCAGAGCCATAACCAATATTTTTAAATACCCTGTACGTTAGCATTCAAAGATGTATTCTAATCGCAGATCACAGGGTAAAAATTATAAGTAGCATTTTCTCAGTTTTATAAAACTTTAAAATGCAGAACACTAAACAGTTAATTAACTGTATATTATCGATATCATTTTTTTTCCTCATGTAACCTTCAACTAGTAGTCTGTGGATTTTTATGCATTTATACAAAATTTGAAGATATATTACAAATATATTTAATATACAAAAGCGTTTAAGATATGAAGAATAGAGTACATTTTCATTACAATTTTAATCTATCAATCAAGAGAAACGATTTAACTCGTCATTCGAGTAGTAATTTATGTACCTATTTAAAGATACCTATCTTTTCACACGTAGTTTTAATTTTGTTACAAATAAGTTGTATCATATTACATCGCATTTACTTTTGCAAGGTCTAAAACTGACATAACTGAAATTGATTTGTTTTTACTTTTATCAATAAATCTGATTAATGGACGTCACGGTTAACAAGTTAGTAGGTTAATAAGTAAAATAAATCCTCTATTTCTTTAGCCGTGTACATAAAAATATAAATTTTCATAAAAATCTGTAGTCTATTCAGTCAGAATATCACAATGAGTTTATTTTTCATAACAATGAAATGTTATGATTCGATTAAATTTATTTTTAATAGTTATTATACAAATAATTGCCAAACTTTCTAGAACAAATAGTAAATATACAGTGCTGTGAATAACTATAAACTCAAACACCTCAAATTGGATGCTATAGGAAATCAGGAGATATTACATGACGGATTATTGCCCATTATAACAGAAATTGAAACCAAAAAGGCATTTTTCAGCGAGATAATGCTCTTATTCGTACAGTTGCCACTAGAAAGATGTGGTTTAAGATTTCGGAAATTTCATTATTACCATGGCTGGCATCGAGACTGAATTCGATCGAGAACCTGTGGAGAATTTTAGCAACAAAAGTTTACGAAGCCACCTATGGAAAACATCATTAGAAAAAAATAAAATCCACGTGGCAGGATATTCAAAATGAAACTTTAAATAAGATAATGCATAGTACATCTAACAAATTAACAGAAGAAATAAAAAATAGAGGAAAATCCGCTAAATATTAGACGAAAACGTAACAAGATTAACATTGAGTTTATACTTTTTCACGGTCGGAAACGCAATTGTGAGAGAAAATTCAATTTTTCCTAGACTCCGAAAGAAGAAAATTTTTGTTTGTTATATCTTCAGTTTTGTCTTATATTATAGTATGAAATTGTATGAACGATTTTGTCAATTTTTGTTTTAATATTATGAAAAATCTAAAAATAGGGTTGAGTTTATAATTATTCACGGTATGGTATATGTAGTGGTAAAGATGTGTTCTATATTATACCGCAAAATTTTATACAGTATAAAAATCAATATCTATAACAAATTCAATTGTTTTCACTATAAATTCTATCACAATTTATAATACTATTTTAAACTACCAATGTTTAGTAAATTATATAGTATATCGTAAAATTTTATAATATATATATTCAGTAAATTTAAAATTCAAAATGTGTACATATAAACTATAATAGTAGAAAATAATATTTCTATAATATATAAGTAACTTTAGCATGATCTTTAATAATACACAAATACATTAGTTTTCTTAATAGGTAATTCTTTATAATGTACTAATTCCACACAAAAATAAATTTTTAATTATTAATTCATCGTGAATTTACATGATTTTATCGATTTCAAATATTAGTACTACGAGTCGATCAAATTATTAAAATATTTATGGACGATAATGTACGTACTATTATATAACATACAAGAAGTATGATACATGCAGGATCAACCTGAATGTAAATGAAACTTTGATCCTTTTGTTCCAACATTGTACTTGAAGCAACGGCATTAATATATGAGTCGAAATAGAACTGATTATGTTCGTGAATGCATGTTCTAATCCGTGATATTATAACATACTTCCAACGAATTACGATCATGTGAAAGATATCGGTGTAATGCTTAGATCGGCCGGATAGGAATTTTAACGAAAGTAGAAACATTATCTCTCGGTGGCTTCGAAACTGTGCTTTACGACCCATGTGGAGTAACACGCGTCAATTCTCCTAACGGGCTTATACAATTGCATTGACTTGCAATCTATCTTTACTCATTTTAGACTCTATGTCTATAGAGAGTCTCCTCTATGAACAAGAAATTTGACTAATAAAGAAAATTCAGTAGCTCTCTGTAAAAGGAGCTCATAAGAGAAAATAAAGAATTGGATAAATTATGTTGCAAATTTAATTCTAATTTTATAATATTATCTGCGTTTGAAGTGATAGTTCTAATGGCTCTTAAAAAGCTGATACTGCATATGTGTATTTATTACTCAATATTCTTATTTTTATTTATTATTGCTTAATCCGTGCCTTTCGGCTTTGGACGAACTTTCGGTTTTACATCTCTTATATCTATTTCTCTTCTTATAGGTCTACCTCCCTTCTTATCCACTCTATTCTATTGCGCTCTCTTAATTATTCTATCTCTAAAAACTAAAACCAGAAACTACAAATTAACAACTAATGACTAAAAACTATTGCAACTTTGGGCTTTAGCCTCCTTGCTGTGCTTCCTTCCTGTCGTTTGCCCTTCTCTTCTCTATTATTGCTTTCAGTTCTGTTAAACCTTCTCCAGTCTCATTTAACGTTTTTCCTATGTCCTTTGGTCCTCCCGTTATTTCACATTCTTCTATTACATGTCTCAGGTCTTCTTTCCTTCTACATAGTCTGCATCTTTTTTCTCCTTCTTCTTTCCAGTATTCCCTTGCTTTGGTCTCGCTTCCACATCTGAATCTCGCCAATATTCTTCTGTCCTTCCACTTCATCCTCTCTTCTAAGTACTTTGGTAATTTTTCTTTGGCTATATTTTTGTAGTGTATATTATATTTGGATTTCCTTATCCTTTTCCCCCTCTCTTCTGCTTCTCTCTTTCTTCTTCCTTCTATAATTTGATCTGCTGTCATCCTTTCTTGCTCCTCTCTTGCTTCTATCTGCGTTCCTCCCTTTCTCACCTCTTCTAGTCCCTTCTTTCTCTTTCCTGCTCTTTTCCCTTTCATGCTCATTTCCCCAGTTTCTCTCTCATTCCTTTATACACTCCTTTACTAATTCCTTTTTTGATTCTAGGGCTTTCTCTTCATAGCTTGCTGCTCTTTTTAATGCTTTTCCTTTTATTTCTATTATCTTGCATTCTTCTATCAATATATAATTATTACTCAGAATTCTTATACAGATATAAGATCATAAAGACTCTACCTTAAAACAATTTAACAAATTTTCTCTCCTTGTTAATTTGAGCTTTATGTCGCGAATAAATTTTTTTTCGCGTATAAAACGCTTAACAGTCCAAGTTTTAAATAACCACGTCCCTTCATTATGTAAATATAAAAATTATATCGTTAAAAAATTTGAAAAGTTTCGTTCAGTAAATAGTTAAATTTCAAGCTTCCCAAATATGTACGTTCATTATTTTAAAATATTGTACGGATACAAGAATGCTACCTTAGGAAGAATTTCAAGTTTAATTTCAAGTTTGTTTCATTCATTCGAAAGTATACAAACTTTGAAATATCTTTTCCGTATATCCATTCCACGTAATTAAAAACACACATTACCAACGTGTCTGCCAGCCACACCACCACGGTTTTGTATTTCAATAAGCCTATCGATTATCGAAACCATTGGCATACTAGCCCGTATGAAACCAGTCGGAGTTCTCTCTGAAACCCGCGAACGCCAGGACAGTATTATCAGCGTAGCCAGTGCGGTATCGTTTTCGTATCACAGTTCAAACACGAAATTGTTGATAAGAAAAATGTTATTCGCCGTCCCTGTCAGTGAACGTGCAAAAGATACGTAACATATATAAACACGCGATCTGAAATAACAGATACTCACTCGAAACGACCACTTATTAAATTGTCGACCATTTTAAGCAATAGAATCTTTCGATATTAAATTGTAATTTATTTAATTGAGTTGCAATGACAAAAAAATATCGTCTTTTTTAATAAAATATGATCTCTGAAATTAAAATTGCCTGAAACGAAATACATAAGATATTTGAAAATTTGAGGTTTAATTGTTCGATGAATGAAATAAAATTATATCAAATATGTTTAATTGTCTCTTTTTTTTAAATAGAATTGTTATATCTGTACGAGAGTTTAAAGTAACAAACGCGCACGCTGGAAAGACATATAGAAACATTTTTAAGTTTAACTGTTAATTACAATTTTCGATCGATAATGGAGAAAAATTCAACGTACTCGAAACAAAATCCACATCCCGTTGTTCCTATGCTTTTCGTCCCCGAGTTCGCATGATATAAGCACGAACAAACGGCCGAGTTGAATGCAAATCACGCGTTTCACGGTGTGAGATATCCATCCTATCTAGAGGGACGAACATCCTGCAAACATGGATGTGAGAAGAATATGCCAACTATTAATCACGGTCTTCGTGTCCATGTATTTCTTGCTCTTCTACGCCGGGATCGCTGTTTTTCTCTATTTTCTGTGGATAGGCTAGCCTAGCCATGAAGGTAGTCGCGTGTTCAATGTACGGAATTTCTTGAAAATCGCGTAGAGCAATCTTCTTTTCGATTTAAATCACGATGTTCTTTAAAACGAAAAGAGAAAAAGAAACTAAATAGAAACGAATCTGGCACTCTAGGATTTTATGCAGTTTCATTGAGAAAAAGTAGATCAGCGATTATATCACGAGTTAAAGTGTCATTGCGTCTCCCGTTTCTTTCTTCGCCTCATTAGAATTTATTCCAAGTCATTGGCTGTGATTTCTTCAATTTCTTTCTTTCGATTGGCTCTGTAGAAAATTTCATGTGAAAATAAGAAATAGTGTCTTTAGCTGTAGAATCGCGTACGTGTTACTGTGTCTATTTGCATTGGAACAACTAGGTATATTTTGAGATGTACGTTGCGACTCTTTCTATCTCTTTATTACGGAATTTTTCCGAAAAAATGACAAAGCGGTATCACACAAAAAATAATATCATTAAACGTAACTTCATTTATTTGATTCGTATGAGCCTATTTTATCGTATCATTCATCGCAGACTTCTCCCATATTTTTTCTTTTGTCATTTCTTTGAAATATATGA